>NW_027274091.1:0-136564 GCF_030028105.1 Mobula birostris
AGTACTGAGAAAGTAACTTTTTTGTCTTGATGAACTCAGGCATGAAAAACTTTAAACCTAGTCATACTCATCTGGGAAGTTAACCAAATCTGTTTGCATTAAGTTTGCAGTCAGGACTTTTGAGTACAATTGAAATGTATACTACTTTTATGTCAAATCATTCTACTCACTGTGAAATCAACTTTTTTGTCTTTATGTGCACAGGTATGAAACAACTTTCAGACATCTCAGAATCATGTGGGAAGTTAACTTAAAGTGTTTCCATTAGGTTTGCAGTAAGTGCTTTGGAGTAAAATTGAAATGTATACTATTTGTATTGTTTAAGCACTGCATGCACTGAGATAACAACTTTTTTGTGTTGATGTGTACAGGCATGAAACAACTTTCAAACTACTCATAATCATGTGGAAAGTTAACCTAAAGTGTTTCCATTAGGTTTGCAGTAAGTGCTTTGGTGTAAAATTGAAATGTATACTACTTTTATGTCAAAGCATTCTATTCACTGTGAAATCAACTTTTTTGTCTTTATGTGTAAGCTATGAAACAACTTTCAGACATCTCAGAATCATGTGGGAAGTTAACCTATGGTGTTTCCATTAGGTTTGCAGTAAGTGCTTTGGAGTAAAATTGAAATGTATACTATCTGTATTGTCTAAGCATTGCATGCACTGAGATAACAACTTTTTTGTGTTGATGTGTACAGCCATGAAACAACTTTCAAACTACTCATAATCATGTGGGAAGTTAACCTAAGGTGTTTCCATTAGTTTGCAGTAAGTACTTTGGTGTAAAATTGAGATGTATACTACCTTAAATTCAGAGCATAGTAGTACTGAGAAATTAACTTTTTTGTCTTGATGAACTGAGGCATGAAACAACTTTAAACCTAGTCATACTCATCTGGGAAGTCAACCAAATCTGTTTGCATTAGGTTTGCAGTCAGGACTTTTGAGTACAATTGAATTGTATACTACTTTTATGTCAAAGCATTCTATTCACTGTGAAATCAACTTTTTTGTCTTTATGTGCACAGCTATGAAACAACTTTCAGACATCTCAGAATCATGTGGGAAGTTAACCTATGGTGTTTCCATTAGGTTTGCAGTAAGTACTTTGGTGTAAAATTGAAATGCATACTATTTGTATTGTCGAAGCATTGCATGCACTGAGATAACAACTTTTTTGTGTTGATGTGTACAGCCATGAAACAACTTTCAAACTACTCATAAACATGTGGGAAGTTAACCTAAGGTGTTTCCATTAGTTTGCAGTAAGTACTTTGGTGTAAAATTGAGATGTATACTACCTTAAAGTCAGAGCATAGTAGTACTGAGAAATTAACTTTTTTGTCTTGATGAAGTGAGGCATGAAACAACTTTAAACCTAGTCATACTCATCTGGGAAGTCAACCAACTCTGTTTGCATTAGGTTTGCAGTCAGGACTTTTGAGTACAATTGAAATGTATACTACTTTTATGTCAAAGCATTCTATTCACTGTGAAATCAACTTTTTTCTCTTTATGTGCACAGCTATGAAACAACTTTCAGACATCTCAGAATCATGTGGGAAGTTAACCTATGGTGTTTCCTTTAGGTTTGCAGTAAGTGCTTTGGAGTAAAATTGAAATGTATACTATTTGTATTGTCTAAGCATTGCATGCTCTGAGATAACAACTTTTTTCTGTTGATGTGTACAGCCATGAAACAACTTTCAAACTACTCATAATCATGTGGAAAGTTAACCTAAGGTGTTTCCATTAGGTTTGCAGTAAGTGCTTTGGTGTAAATTTGAAATGTATACTACTTTTATGTTAAAGCATTGTATTCACTGAGAAAACAACTTTTTTGTCTTTATGTGCACAGCTATGAAACAACTTTCAGACATCTCAGAATCATATGGGAAGTTAATCTAAGTTGTTTCCATTAGGTTTGCAGTAAGTACTTTGGTGTAAAATTGAAATGTATACTATTTGTATTGTCTAAGCATTACATGCACTGAGATAACAACTTTTTTGTGTTGATGTGTACAGCCATGAATCAACTTTCAAACTACTCATAATCATGTGGGAAGTTAACCTAAGGTGTTTCCATTAGTTTGCAGTAAGTACTTTGGTGTAAAATTGAGATGTATACTACCTTAAAGTCAGAGCATAGTAGTACTGAGAAATTAACATTTTTGTCTTGATGAACTGAGGCATGAAACAACTTTAAACCTAGTCATACTCATCTGGGAAGTCAACCAAATCTGTTTGCATTAGGTTTGCAGTCAGGACTTTTGAGTACAATTGAAATGTATACTACTTTTATGTCAAAGCATTCTATTCACTGTGAAATCAACTTTTTTGTCTTTATGTGCACAGCTATGAAACAACTTTCAGACATCTCAGAATCATGTGGGAAGTTAACCTAAGTTGTTTCCATTAGGTTTGCAGTAAGTGCTTTGGTGTAAAATTGAAATGTATACTATTTGAATTGTCTAAGCATTGCATGCACTGAGATAACAACTTTTTTGTGTTGATGTGTACAGCCATGAAACAACTTTCAAACTACTCATAATCATGTGGAAAGTTGACCTAAGGTGTTTCCATTAGGTTTGCAGTAAGTGCTTTGGTGTAAAATTGAAATGTATACTATTTGTATTGTAAAAGCATTGCATGCACTGAGAAAACAACTTTTTTGTCTTGATGTGCACAGGTATGAAACAACTTTCAGACATCTCAGAATCATATGGGAAGTTAATCTAAGTTGTTTCCATTAGGTTTGCAGTAAGTACTTTGGTGTAAAATTGAAATGTATACTATTTGTATTGTCTAAGCATTACATGCACTGAGATAACAACTTTTTTGTGTTGATGTGTACAGCCATGAATCAACTTTCAAACTACTCATAATCATGTGGGAAGTTAACCTAAGGTGTTTCCATTAGTTTGCAGTAAGTACTTTGGTGTAAAATTGAGATGTATACTACCTTAATGTCAGAGCATAGTAGTACTGAGAAAGTAACTTTTTTGTCTTGATGAACTCAGGCATGAAAAACTTTAAACCTAGTCATACTCATCTGGGAAGTTAACCAAATCTGTTTGCATTAAGTTTGCAGTCAGGACTTTTGAGTACAATTGAAATGTATACTACTTTTATGTCAAATCATTCTACTCACTGTGAAATCAACTTTTTTGTCTTTATGTGCACAGGTATGAAACAACTTTCAGACATCTCAGAATCATGTGGGAAGTTAACTTAAAGTGTTTCCATTAGGTTTGCAGTAAGTGCTTTGGAGTAAAATTGAAATGTATACTATTTGTATTGTTTAAGCACTGCATGCACTGAGATAACAACTTTTTTGTGTTGATGTGTACAGGCATGAAACAACTTTCAAACTACTCATAATCATGTGGAAAGTTAACCTAAAGTGTTTCCATTAGGTTTGCAGTAAGTGCTTTGGTGTAAAATTGAAATGTATACTACTTTTATGTCAAAGCATTCTATTCACTGTGAAATCAACTTTTTTGTCTTTATGTGTAAGCTATGAAACAACTTTCAGACATCTCAGAATCATGTGGGAAGTTAACCTATGGTGTTTCCATTAGGTTTGCAGTAAGTGCTTTGGAGTAAAATTGAAATGTATACTATCTGTATTGTCTAAGCATTGCATGCACTGAGATAACAACTTTTTGTGTTGATGTGTACAGCCATGAAACAACTTTCAAACTACTCATAATCATGTGGGAAGTTAACCTAAGGTGTTTCCATTAGTTTGCAGTAAGTACTTTGGTGTAAAATTGAGATGTATACTACCTTAAATTCAGAGCATAGTAGTACTGAGAAATTAACTTTTTTGTCTTGATGAACTGAGGCATGAAACAACTTTAAACCTAGTCATACTCATCTGGGAAGTCAACCAAATCTGTTTGCATTAGGTTTGCAGTCAGGACTTTTGAGTACAATTGAATTGTATACTACTTTTATGTCAAAGCATTCTATTCACTGTGAAATCAACTTTTTTGTCTTTATGTGCACAGCTATGAAACAACTTTCAGACATCTCAGAATCATGTGGGAAGTTAACCTATGGTGTTTCCATTAGGTTTGCAGTAAGTACTTTGGTGTAAAATTGAAATGCATACTATTTGTATTGTCGAAGCATTGCATGCACTGAGATAACAACTTTTTTGTGTTGATGTGTACAGCCATGAAACAACTTTCAAACTACTCATAATCATGTGGGAAGTTAACCTAAGGTGTTTCCATTAGTTTGCAGTAAGTACTTTGGTGTAAAATTGAGATGTATACTACCTTAATGTCAGAGCATAGTAGTACTGAGAAAGTAACTTTTTTGTCTTGATGAACTCAGGCATGAAAAACTTTAAACCTAGTCATACTCATCTGGGAAGTTAACCAAATCTGTTTGCATTAAGTTTGCAGTCAGGACTTTTGAGTACAATTGAAATGTATACTACTTTTATGTCAAATCATTCTACTCACTGTGAAATCAACTTTTTTGTCTTTATGTGCACAGGTATGAAACAACTTTCAGACATCTCAGAATCATGTGGGAAGTTAACTTAAAGTGTTTCCATTAGGTTTGCAGTAAGTGCTTTGGAGTAAAATTGAAATGTATACTATTTGTATTGTTTAAGCACTGCATGCACTGAGATAACAACTTTTTTGTGTTGATGTGTACAGGCATGAAACAACTTTCAAACTACTCATAATCATGTGGAAAGTTAACCTAAAGTGTTTCCATTAGGTTTGCAGTAAGTGCTTTGGTGTAAAATTGAAATGTATACTACTTTTATGTCAAAGCATTCTATTCACTGTGAAATCAACTTTTTTGTCTTTATGTGTAAGCTATGAAACAACTTTCAGACATCTCAGAATCATGTGGGAAGTTAAATTAAAGTGTTTCCATTAGGTTTGCAGTAAGTGCTTTGGAGTAATATTGAAATGTATACTATTTGTATTGTTTAAGCACTGCATGCACTGAGATAACAACTTCTTTGTGTTGATGTGTACAGCCATGAAACAACTTTCAAACTACTCATAATCATGTGGAAAGTTGACCTAAGGTGTTTCCATTAGGTTTGCAGTAAGTGCTTTGGTGTAAAATTGAAATGTATACTATTTGTATTGTAAAAGCATTGCATGCACTGAGAAAACAACTTTTTTGTCTTGATGTGCACAGGTATGAAACAACTTTCAGACATCTCAGAATCATATGGGAAGTTAATCTAAGTTGTTTCCATTAGGTTTGCAGTAAGTACTTTGGTGTAAAATTGAAATGTATACTATTTGTATTGTCTAAGCATTACATGCACTGAGATAACAACTTTTTTGTGTTGATGTGTACAGCCATGAATCAACTTTCAAACTACTCATAATCATGTGGGAAGTTAACCTAAGGTGTTTCCATTAGTTTGCAGTAAGTACTTTGGTGTAAAATTGAGATGTATACTACCTTAATGTCAGAACATAGTAGTACTGAGAAAGTAACTTTTTTGTCTTGATGAACTCAGGCATGAAAAACTTTAAACCTAGTCATACTCATCTGGGAAGTTAACCAAATCTGTTTGCATTAAGTTTGCAGTCAGGACTTTTGAGTACAATTGAAATGTATACTACTTTTATGTCAAATCATTCTACTCACTGTGAAATCAACTTTTTTGTCTTTATGTGCACAGGTATGAAACAACTTTCAGACATCTCAGAATCATGTGGGAAGTTAACTTAAAGTGTTTCCATTAGGTTTGCAGTAAGTGCTTTGGAGTAAAATTGAAATGTATACTATTTGTATTGTTTAAGCACTGCATGCACTGAGATAACAACTTTTTTGTGTTGATGTGTACAGGCATGAAACAACTTTCAAACTACTCATAATCATGTGGAAAGTTAACCTAAAGTGTTTCCATTAGGTTTGCAGTAAGTGCTTTGGTGTAAAATTGAAATGTATACTACTTTTATGTCAAAGCATTCTATTCACTGTGAAATCAACTTTTTTGTCTTTATGTGTAAGCTATGAAACAACTTTCAGACATCTCAGAATCATGTGGGAAGTTAACCTATGGTGTTTCCATTAGGTTTGCAGTAAGTGCTTTGGAGTAAAATTGAAATGTATACTATCTGTATTGTCTAAGCATTGCATGCACTGAGATAACAACTTTTTTGTGTTGATGTGTACAGCCATGAAACAACTTTCAAACTACTCATAATCATGTGGGAAGTTAACCTAAGGTGTTTCCATTAGTTTGCAGTAAGTACTTTGGTGTAAAATTGAGATGTATACTACCTTAAATTCAGAGCATAGTAGTACTGAGAAATTAACTTTTTTGTCTTGATGAACTGAGGCATGAAACAACTTTAAACCTAGTCATACTCATCTGGGAAGTCAACCAAATCTGTTTGCATTAGGTTTGCAGTCAGGACTTTTGAGTACAATTGAATTGTATACTACTTTTATGTCAAAGCATTCTATTCACTGTGAAATCAACTTTTTTGTCTTTATGTGCACAGCTATGAAACAACTTTCAGACATCTCAGAATCATGTGGGAAGTTAACCTATGGTGTTTCCATTAGGTTTGCAGTAAGTACTTTGGTGTAAAATTGAAATGCATACTATTTGTATTGTCGAAGCATTGCATGCACTGAGATAACAACTTTTTTGTGTTGATGTGTACAGCCATGAAACAACTTTCAAACTACTCATAAACATGTGGGAAGTTAACCTAAGGTGTTTCCATTAGTTTGCAGTAAGTACTTTGGTGTAAAATTGAGATGTATACTACCTTAAAGTCAGAGCATAGTAGTACTGAGAAATTAACTTTTTTGTCTTGATGAAGTGAGGCATGAAACAACTTTAAACCTAGTCATACTCATCTGGGAAGTCAACCAACTCTGTTTGCATTAGGTTTGCAGTCAGGACTTTTGAGTACAATTGAAATGTATACTACTTTTATGTCAAAGCATTCTATTCACTGTGAAATCAACTTTTTTCTCTTTATGTGCACAGCTATGAAACAACTTTCAGACATCTCAGAATCATGTGGGAAGTTAACCTATGGTGTTTCCTTTAGGTTTGCAGTAAGTGCTTTGGAGTAAAATTGAAATGTATACTATTTGTATTGTCTAAGCATTGCATGCTCTGAGATAACAACTTTTTTCTGTTGATGTGTACAGCCATGAAACAACTTTCAAACTACTCATAATCATGTGGAAAGTTAACCTAAGGTGTTTCCATTAGGTTTGCAGTAAGTGCTTTGGTGTAAATTTGAAATGTATACTACTTTTATGTTAAAGCATTGTATTCACTGAGAAAACAACTTTTTTGTCTTTATGTGCACAGCTATGAAACAACTTTCAGACATCTCAGAATCATATGGGAAGTTAATCTAAGTTGTTTCCATTAGGTTTGCAGTAAGTACTTTGGTGTAAAATTGAAATGTATACTATTTGTATTGTCTAAGCATTACATGCACTGAGATAACAACTTTTTTGTGTTGATGTGTACAGCCATGAATCAACTTTCAAACTACTCATAATCATGTGGGAAGTTAACCTAAGGTGTTTCCATTAGTTTGCAGTAAGTACTTTGGTGTAAAATTGAGATGTATACTACCTTAAAGTCAGAGCATAGTAGTACTGAGAAATTAACATTTTTGTCTTGATGAACTGAGGCATGAAACAACTTTAAACCTAGTCATACTCATCTGGGAAGTCAACCAAATCTGTTTGCATTAGGTTTGCAGTCAGGACTTTTGAGTACAATTGAAATGTATACTACTTTTATGTCAAAGCATTCTATTCACTGTGAAATCAACTTTTTTGTCTTTATGTGCACAGCTATGAAACAACTTTCAGACATCTCAGAATCATGTGGGAAGTTAACCTAAGTTGTTTCCATTAGGTTTGCAGTAAGTGCTTTGGTGTAAAATTGAAATGTATACTATTTGAATTGTCTAAGCATTGCATGCACTGAGATAACAACTTTTTTGTGTTGATGTGTACAGCCATGAAACAACTTTCAAACTACTCATAATCATGTGGAAAGTTGACCTAAGGTGTTTCCATTAGGTTTGCAGTAAGTGCTTTGGTGTAAAATTGAAATGTATACTATTTGTATTGTAAAAGCATTGCATGCACTGAGAAAACAACTTTTTTGTCTTGATGTGCACAGGTATGAAACAACTTTCAGACATCTCAGAATCATATGGGAAGTTAATCTAAGTTGTTTCCATTAGGTTTGCAGTAAGTACTTTGGTGTAAAATTGAAATGTATACTATTTGTATTGTCTAAGCATTACATGCACTGAGATAACAACTTTTTTGTGTTGATGTGTACAGCCATGAATCAACTTTCAAACTACTCATAATCATGTGGGAAGTTAACCTAAGGTGTTTCCATTAGTTTGCAGTAAGTACTTTGGTGTAAAATTGAGATGTATACTACCTTAATGTCAGAGCATAGTAGTACTGAGAAAGTAACTTTTTTGTCTTGATGAACTCAGGCATGAAAAACTTTAAACCTAGTCATACTCATCTGGGAAGTTAACCAAATCTGTTTGCATTAAGTTTGCAGTCAGGACTTTTGAGTACAATTGAAATGTATACTACTTTTATGTCAAATCATTCTACTCACTGTGAAATCAACTTTTTTGTCTTTATGTGCACAGGTATGAAACAACTTTCAGACATCTCAGAATCATGTGGGAAGTTAACTTAAAGTGTTTCCATTAGGTTTGCAGTAAGTGCTTTGGAGTAAAATTGAAATGTATACTATTTGTATTGTTTAAGCACTGCATGCACTGAGATAACAACTTTTTTGTGTTGATGTGTACAGGCATGAAACAACTTTCAAACTACTCATAATCATGTGGAAAGTTAACCTAAAGTGTTTCCATTAGGTTTGCAGTAAGTGCTTTGGTGTAAAATTGAAATGTATACTACTTTTATGTCAAAGCATTCTATTCACTGTGAAATCAACTTTTTTGTCTTTATGTGTAAGCTATGAAACAACTTTCAGACATCTCAGAATCATGTGGGAAGTTAACCTATGGTGTTTCCATTAGGTTTGCAGTAAGTGCTTTGGAGTAAAATTGAAATGTATACTATCTGTATTGTCTAAGCATTGCATGCACTGAGATAACAACTTTTTTGTGTTGATGTGTACAGCCATGAAACAACTTTCAAACTACTCATAATCATGTGGGAAGTTAACCTAAGGTGTTTCCATTAGTTTGCAGTAAGTACTTTGGTGTAAAATTGAGATGTATACTACCTTAAATTCAGAGCATAGTAGTACTGAGAAATTAACTTTTTTGTCTTGATGAACTGAGGCATGAAACAACTTTAAACCTAGTCATACTCATCTGGGAAGTCAACCAAATCTGTTTGCATTAGGTTTGCAGTCAGGACTTTTGAGTACAATTGAATTGTATACTACTTTTATGTCAAAGCATTCTATTCACTGTGAAATCAACTTTTTTGTCTTTATGTGCACAGCTATGAAACAACTTTCAGACATCTCAGAATCATGTGGGAAGTTAACCTATGGTGTTTCCATTAGGTTTGCAGTAAGTACTTTGGTGTAAAATTGAAATGCATACTATTTGTATTGTCGAAGCATTGCATGCACTGAGATAACAACTTTTTTGTGTTGATGTGTACAGCCATGAAACAACTTTCAAACTACTCATAATCATGTGGGAAGTTAACCTAAGGTGTTTCCATTAGTTTGCAGTAAGTACTTTGGTGTAAAATTGAGATGTATACTACCTTAATGTCAGAGCATAGTAGTACTGAGAAAGTAACTTTTTTGTCTTGATGAACTCAGGCATGAAAAACTTTAAACCTAGTCATACTCATCTGGGAAGTTAACCAAATCTGTTTGCATTAAGTTTGCAGTCAGGACTTTTGAGTACAATTGAAATGTATACTACTTTTATGTCAAATCATTCTTACTCACTGTGAAATCAACTTTTTTGTCTTTATGTGCACAGGTATGAAACAACTTTCAGACATCTCAGAATCATGTGGGAAGTTAACTTAAAGTGTTTCCATTAGGTTTGCAGTAAGTGCTTTGGAGTAAAATTGAAATGTATACTATTTGTATTGTTTAAGCACTGCATGCACTGAGATAACAACTTTTTTGTGTTGATGTGTACAGGCATGAAACAACTTTCAAACTACTCATAATCATGTGGAAAGTTAACCTAAAGTGTTTCCATTAGGTTTGCAGTAAGTGCTTTGGTGTAAAATTGAAATGTATACTACTTTTATGTCAAAGCATTCTATTCACTGTGAAATCAACTTTTTTGTCTTTATGTGTAAGCTATGAAACAACTTTCAGACATCTCAGAATCATGTGGGAAGTTAAATTAAAGTGTTTCCATTAGGTTTGCAGTAAGTGCTTTGGAGTAATATTGAAATGTATACTATTTGTATTGTTTAAGCACTGCATGCACTGAGATAACAACTTCTTTGTGTTGATGTGTACAGCCATGAAACAACTTTCAAACTACTCATAATCATGTGGAAAGTTGACCTAAGGTGTTTCCATTAGGTTTGCAGTAAGTGCTTTGGTGTAAAATTGAAATGTATACTATTTGTATTGTAAAAGCATTGCATGCACTGAGAAAACAACTTTTTTGTCTTGATGTGCACAGGTATGAAACAACTTTCAGACATCTCAGAATCATATGGGAAGTTAATCTAAGTTGTTTCCATTAGGTTTGCAGTAAGTACTTTGGTGTAAAATTGAAATGTATACTATTTGTATTGTCTAAGCATTACATGCACTGAGATAACAACTTTTTTGTGTTGATGTGTACAGCCATGAATCAACTTTCAAACTACTCATAATCATGTGGGAAGTTAACCTAAGGTGTTTCCATTAGTTTGCAGTAAGTACTTTGGTGTAAAATTGAGATGTATACTACCTTAATGTCAGAACATAGTAGTACTGAGAAAGTAACTTTTTTGTCTTGATGAACTCAGGCATGAAAAACTTTAAACCTAGTCATACTCATCTGGGAAGTTAACCAAATCTGTTTGCATTAAGTTTGCAGTCAGGACTTTTGAGTACAATTGAAATGTATACTACTTTTATGTCAAATCATTCTACTCACTGTGAAATCAACTTTTTTGTCTTTATGTGCACAGGTATGAAACAACTTTCAGACATCTCAGAATCATGTGGGAAGTTAACTTAAAGTGTTTCCATTAGGTTTGCAGTAAGTGCTTTGGAGTAAAATTGAAATGTATACTATTTGTATTGTTTAAGCACTGCATGCACTGAGATAACAACTTTTTTGTGTTGATGTGTACAGGCATGAAACAACTTTCAAACTACTCATAATCATGTGGAAAGTTAACCTAAAGTGTTTCCATTAGGTTTGCAGTAAGTGCTTTGGTGTAAAATTGAAATGTATACTACTTTTATGTCAAAGCATTCTATTCACTGTGAAATCAACTTTTTTGTCTTTATGTGTAAGCTATGAAACAACTTTCAGACATCTCAGAATCATGTGGGAAGTTAACCTATGGTGTTTCCATTAGGTTTGCAGTAAGTGCTTTGGAGTAAAATTGAAATGTATACTATCTGTATTGTCTAAGCATTGCATGCACTGAGATAACAACTTTTTTGTGTTGATGTGTACAGCCATGAAACAACTTTCAAACTACTCATAATCATGTGGGAAGTTAACCTAAGGTGTTTCCATTAGTTTGCAGTAAGTACTTTGGTGTAAAATTGAGATGTATACTACCTTAAATTCAGAGCATAGTAGTACTGAGAAATTAACTTTTTTGTCTTAATGAACTGAGGCATGAAACAACTTTAAACCTAGTCATACTCATCTGGGAAGTCAACCAAATCTGTTTGCATTAGGTTTGCAGTCAGGACTTTTGAGTACAATTGAATTGTATACTACTTTTATGTCAAAGCATTCTATTCACTGTGAAATCAACTTTTTTGTCTTTATGTGCACAGCTATGAAACAACTTTCAGACATCTCAGAATCATGTGGGAAGTTAACCTATGGTGTTTCCATTAGGTTTGCAGTAAGTACTTTGGTGTAAAATTGAAATGCATACTATTTGTATTGTCGAAGCATTGCATGCACTGAGATAACAACTTTTTTGTGTTGATGTGTACAGCCATGAAACAACTTTCAAACTACTCATAAACATGTGGGAAGTTAACCTAAGGTGTTTCCATTAGTTTGCAGTAAGTACTTTGGTGTAAAATTGAGATGTATACTACCTTAAAGTCAGAGCATAGTAGTACTGAGAAATTAACTTTTTTGTCTTGATGAAGTGAGGCATGAAACAACTTTAAACCTAGTCATACTCATCTGGGAAGTCAACCAACTCTGTTTGCATTAGGTTTGCAGTCAGGACTTTTGAGTACAATTGAAATGTATACTACTTTTATGTCAAAGCATTCTATTCACTGTGAAATCAACTTTTTTCTCTTTATGTGCACAGCTATGAAACAACTTTCAGACATCTCAGAATCATGTGGGAAGTTAACCTATGGTGTTTCCTTTAGGTTTGCAGTAAGTGCTTTGGAGTAAAATTGAAATGTATACTATTTGTATTGTCTAAGCATTGCATGCTCTGAGATAACAACTTTTTTCTGTTGATGTGTACAGCCATGAAACAACTTTCAAACTACTCATAATCATGTGGAAAGTTAACCTAAGGTGTTTCCATTAGGTTTGCAGTAAGTGCTTTGGTGTAAAATTGAAATGTATACTACTTTTATGTTAAAGCATTGTATTCACTGAGAAAACAACTTTTTTGTCTTTATGTGCACAGCTATGAAACAACTTTCAGACATCTCAGAATCATATGGGAAGTTAATCTAAGTTGTTTCCATTAGGTTTGCAGTAAGTACTTTGGTGTAAAATTGAAATGTATACTATTTGTATTGTCTAAGCATTACATGCACTGAGATAACAACTTTTTTGTGTTGATGTGTACAGCCATGAATCAACTTTCAAACTACTCATAATCATGTGGGAAGTTAACCTAAGGTGTTTCCATTAGTTTGCAGTAAGTACTTTGGTGTAAAATTGAGATGTATACTACCTTAAAGTCAGAGCATAGTAGTACTGAGAAATTAACATTTTTGTCTTGATGAACTGAGGCATGAAACAACTTTAAACCTAGTCATACTCATCTGGGAAGTCAACCAAATCTGTTTGCATTAGGTTTGCAGTCAGGACTTTTGAGTACAATTGAAATGTATACTACTTTTATGTCAAAGCATTCTATTCACTGTGAAATCAACTTTTTTGTCTTTATGTGCACAGCTATGAAACAACTTTCAGACATCTCAGAATCATGTGGGAAGTTAACCTAAGTTGTTTCCATTAGGTTTGCAGTAAGTGCTTTGGTGTAAAATTGAAATGTATACTATTTGAATTGTCTAAGCATTGCATGCACTGAGATAACAACTTTTTTGTGTTGATGTGTACAGCCATGAAACAACTTTCAAACTACTCATAATCATGTGGAAAGTTGACCTAAGGTGTTTCCATTAGGTTTGCAGTAAGTGCTTTGGTGTAAAATTGAAATGTATACTATTTGTATTGTAAAAGCATTGCATGCACTGAGAAAACAACTTTTTTGTCTTGATGTGCACAGGTATGAAACAACTTTCAGACATCTCAGAATCATATGGGAAGTTAATCTAAGTTGTTTCCATTAGGTTTGCAGTAAGTACTTTGGTGTAAAATTGAAATGTATACTATTTGTATTGTCTAAGCATTACATGCACTGAGATAACAACTTTTTTGTGTTGATGTGTACAGCCATGAATCAACTTTCAAACTACTCATAATCATGTGGGAAGTTAACCTAAGGTGTTTCCATTAGTTTGCAGTAAGTACTTTGGTGTAAAATTGAGATGTATACTACCTTAATGTCAGAGCATAGTAGTACTGAGAAAGTAACTTTTTTGTCTTGATGAACTCAGGCATGAAAAACTTTAAACCTAGTCATACTCATCTGGGAAGTTAACCAAATCTGTTTGCATTAAGTTTGCAGTCAGGACTTTTGAGTACAATTGAAATGTATACTACTTTTATGTCAAATCATTCTACTCACTGTGAAATCAACTTTTTTGTCTTTATGTGCACAGGTATGAAACAACTTTCAGACATCTCAGAATCATGTGGGAAGTTAACTTAAAGTGTTTCCATTAGGTTTGCAGTAAGTGCTTTGGAGTAAAATTGAAATGTATACTATTTGTATTGTTTAAGCACTGCATGCACTGAGATAACAACTTTTTTGTGTTGATGTGTACAGGCATGAAACAACTTTCAAACTACTCATAATCATGTGGAAAGTTAACCTAAAGTGTTTCCATTAGGTTTGCAGTAAGTGCTTTGGTGTAAAATTGAAATGTATACTACTTTTATGTCAAAGCATTCTATTCACTGTGAAATCAACTTTTTTGTCTTTATGTGTAAGCTATGAAACAACTTTCAGACATCTCAGAATCATGTGGGAAGTTAACCTATGGTGTTTCCATTAGGTTTGCAGTAAGTGCTTTGGAGTAAAATTGAAATGTATACTATCTGTATTGTCTAAGCATTGCATGCACTGAGATAACAACTTTTTTGTGTTGATGTGTACAGCCATGAAACAACTTTCAAACTACTCATAATCATGTGGGAAGTTAACCTAAGGTGTTTCCATTAGTTTGCAGTAAGTACTTTGGTGTAAAATTGAGATGTATACTACCTTAAATTCAGAGCATAGTAGTACTGAGAAATTAACTTTTTTGTCTTGATGAACTGAGGCATGAAACAACTTTAAACCTAGTCATACTCATCTGGGAAGTCAACCAAATCTGTTTGCATTAGGTTTGCAGTCAGGACTTTTGAGTACAATTGAATTGTATACTACTTTTATGTCAAAGCATTCTATTCACTGTGAAATCAACTTTTTTGTCTTTATGTGCACAGCTATGAAACAACTTTCAGACATCTCAGAATCATGTGGGAAGTTAACCTATGGTGTTTCCATTAGGTTTGCAGTAAGTACTTTGGTGTAAAATTGAAATGCATACTATTTGTATTGTCGAAGCATTGCATGCACTGAGATAACAACTTTTTTGTGTTGATGTGTACAGCCATGAAACAACTTTCAAACTACTCATAATCATGTGGGAAGTTAACCTAAGGTGTTTCCATTAGTTTGCAGTAAGTACTTTGGTGTAAAATTGAGATGTATACTACCTTAAAGTCAGAGCATAGTCGTACTGAGAAATTAACTTTTTTGTCTTGATGAAGTGAGGCATGAAACAACTTTAAACCTAGTCATACTCATCTGGGAAGTCAACCAAATCTGTTTGCATTAGGTTTGCAGTCAGGACTTTCGAGTACAATTGAAATGTATACTACTTTTATGTCAAAGCATTCTATTCACTGTGAAATCAACTTTTTTGTCTTTATGTGCACAGGTATGAAACAACTTTCAGACATCTCAGAATCATGTGGGAAGTTAAATTAAAGTGTTTCCATTAGGTTTGCAGTAAGTGCTTTGGAGTAATATTGAAATGTATACTATTTGTATTGTTTAAGCACTGCATGCACTGAGATAACAACTTTTTTGTGTTGATGTGTACAGCCATGAAACAACTTTCAAACTACTCATAATCATGTGGAAAGTTAACCTAAAGTGTTTCCATTAGGTTTGCAGTAAGTGTTTTGGTGTAAAATTGAATTGTATACTACTTTTATGTCAAAGCATTCTATTCACTGTGAAATCAACTTTTTTGTCTTTATGTGCACAGCTATGAAACAACTTTCAGACATCTCAGAATCATGTGGGAAGTTAAACTATGGTGTTTCCATTAGGTTTGCAGTAAGTACTTTGGTGTAAAATTGAAATGCATACTATTTGTATTCTCGAAGCATTGCATGCACTGAGATAACAACTTTTTTGTGTTGATGTGTACAGCCATGATACAACTTTCAAACTACTCATAATCATGTGGGAAGTTAACCTAAGGTGTTTCCATTAGTTTGCAGTAAGTACTTTGGTGTAAAATTGAGATGTATACTACCTTAAAGTCAGAGCATAGTAGTACTGAGAAATTAACTTTTTTGTCTTGATGAACTGAGGCATGAAACAACTTTAAACCTAGTCATACTCATCTGGGAAGTCAACCAAATCTGTTTGCATTAGGTTTGCAGTCAGGACTTTTGAGTACAATTGAAATGTATACTACTTTTATGTCAAAGCATTCTATTCACTGTGAAATCAACTTTTTTGTCTTTATGTGCACAGCTATGAAACAACTTTCAGACATCTCAGAATCATGTGGGAAGTTAACCTAAGGTGTTTCCATTAGGTTTGCAGTAAGTGCTTTGGTGTAAAATTGAAATGTATACTACTTTTATGTTAAAGCATTCTATTCACTGAGAAAACAACTTTTTTGTCTTTATGTGCACAGCTATGAAACAACTTTCAGACATCTCAGAATCATATGGGAAGTTAATCTAAGTTGTTTCCATTAGGTTTGCAGTAAGTACTTTGGTGTAAAATTGAAATGTATACTATTTGTATTGTCTAAGCATTACATGCACTGAGATAACAACTTTTTTGTGTTGATGTGTACAGCCATGAATCAACTTTCAAACTACTCATAATCATGTGGGAAGTTAACCTAAGGTGTTTCCATTAGTTTGCAGTAAGTACTTTGGTGTAAAATTGAGATGTATACTACCTTAAAGTCAGAGCATAGTAGTACTGAGAAATTAACTTTTTTGTCTTGATGAAGTGAGGCATGAAACAACTTTAAACCTAGTCATACTCATCTGGGAAGTCAACCAAATCTGTTTGCATTAGGTTTGCAGTCAGGACTTTTGAGTACAATTGAAATGTATACTACTTTTATGTCAAAGCATTCTATTCACTGTGAAATCAACTTTTTTGTCTTTATGTGCACAGGTATGAAACAACTTTCAGACATCTCAGAATCATGTGGGAAGTTAACCTAAGTTGTTTCCATTAGGTTTGCAGTAAGTGCTTTGGTGTAAAATTGAAATGTATACTATTTGAATTGTCTAAGCATTGCATGCACTGAGATAACAACTTTTTTGTGTTGATGTGTACAGCCATGAAACAACTTTCAAACTACTCATAATCATGTGGAAAGTTGACCTAAGGTGTTTCCATTAGGTTTGCAGTAAGTGCTTTGGTGTAAAATTGAAATGTATACTATTTGTATTGTAAAAGCATTGCATGCACTGAGAAAACAACTTTTTTGTCTTGATGTGCACAGGTATGAAACAACTTTCAGACATCTCAGAATCATATGGGAAGTTAATCTAAGTTGTTTCCATTAGGTTTGCAGTAAGTACTTTGGTGTAAAATTGAAATGTATACTATTTGTATTGTCTAAGCATTACATGCACTGAGATAACAACTTTTTTGTGTTGATGTGTACAGCCATGAATCAACTTTCAAACTACTCATAATCATGTGGGAAGTTAACCTAAGGTGTTTCCATTAGTTTGCAGTAAGTACTTTGGTGTAAAATTGAGATGTATACTACCTTAATGTCAGAGCATAGTAGTACTGAGAAAGTAACTTTTTTGTCTTGATGAACTCAGGCATGAAAAACTTTAAACCTAGTCATACTCATCTGGGAAGTTAACCAAATCTGTTTGCATTAAGTTTGCAGTCAGGACTTTTGAGTACAATTGAAATGTATACTACTTTTATGTCAAATCATTCTACTCACTGTGAAATCAACTTTTTTGTCTTTATGTGCACAGGTATGAAACAACTTTCAGACATCTCAGAATCATGTGGGAAGTTAACTTAAAGTGTTTCCATTAGGTTTGCAGTAAGTGCTTTGGAGTAAAATTGAAATGTATACTATTTGTATTGTTTAAGCACTGCATGCACTGAGATAACAACTTTTTTGTGTTGATGTGTACAGGCATGAAACAACTTTCAAACTACTCATAATCATGTGGAAAGTTAACCTAAAGTGTTTCCATTAGGTTTGCAGTAAGTGCTTTGGTGTAAAATTGAAATGTATACTACTTTTATGTCAAAGCATTCTATTCACTGTGAAATCAACTTTTTTCTCTTTATGTGCACAGCTATGAAACAACTTTCAGACATCTCAGAATCATGTGGGAAGTTAACCTATGGTGTTTCCTTTAGGTTTGCAGTAAGTGCTTTGGAGTAAAATTGAAATGTATACTATTTGTATTGTCTAAGCATTGCATGCTCTGAGATAACAACTTTTTTCTGTTGATGTGTACAGCCATGAAACAACTTTCAAACTACTCATAATCATGTGGAAAGTTAACCTAAGGTGTTTCCATTAGGTTTGCAGTAAGTGCTTTGGTGTAAAATTGAAATGTATACTACTTTTATGTTAAAGCATTGTATTCACTGAGAAAACAACTTTTTTGTCTTTATGTGCACAGCTATGAAACAACTTTCAGACATCTCAGAATCATATGGGAAGTTAATCTAAGTTGTTTCCATTAGGTTTGCAGTAAGTACTTTGGTGTAAAATTGAAATGTATACTATTTGTATTGTCTAAGCATTACATGCACTGAGATAACAACTTTTTTGTGTTGATGTGTACAGCCATGAATCAACTTTCAAACTACTCATAATCATGTGGGAAGTTAACCTAAGGTGTTTCCATTAGTTTGCAGTAAGTACTTTGGTGTAAAATTGAGATGTATACTACCTTAAAGTCAGAGCATAGTAGTACTGAGAAATTAACATTTTTGTCTTGATGAACTGAGGCATGAAACAACTTTAAACCTAGTCATACTCATCTGGGAAGTCAACCAAATCTGTTTGCATTAGGTTTGCAGTCAGGACTTTTGAGTACAATTGAAATGTATACTACTTTTATGTCAAAGCATTCTATTCACTGTGAAATCAACTTTTTTGTCTTTATGTGCACAGCTATGAAACAACTTTCAGACATCTCAGAATCATGTGGGAAGTTAACCTAAGTTGTTTCCATTAGGTTTGCAGTAAGTGCTTTGGTGTAAAATTGAAATGTATACTATTTGAATTGTCTAAGCATTGCATGCACTGAGATAACAACTTTTTTGTGTTGATGTGTACAGCCATGAAACAACTTTCAAACTACTCATAATCATGTGGAAAGTTGACCTAAGGTGTTTCCATTAGGTTTGCAGTAAGTGCTTTGGTGTAAAATTGAAATGTATACTATTTGTATTGTAAAAGCATTGCATGCACTGAGAAAACAACTTTTTTGTCTTGATGTGCACAGGTATGAAACAACTTTCAGACATCTCAGAATCATATGGGAAGTTAATCTAAGTTGTTTCCATTAGGTTTGCAGTAAGTACTTTGGTGTAAAATTGAAATGTATACTATTTGTATTGTCTAAGCATTACATGCACTGAGATAACAACTTTTTTGTGTTGATGTGTACAGCCATGAATCAACTTTCAAACTACTCATAATCATGTGGGAAGTTAACCTAAGGTGTTTCCATTAGTTTGCAGTAAGTACTTTGGTGTAAAATTGAGATGTATACTACCTTAATGTCAGAGCATAGTAGTACTGAGAAAGTAACTTTTTTGTCTTGATGAACTCAGGCATGAAAAACTTTAAACCTAGTCATACTCATCTGGGAAGTTAACCAAATCTGTTTGCATTAAGTTTGCAGTCAGGACTTTTGAGTACAATTGAAATGTATACTACTTTTATGTCAAATCATTCTACTCACTGTGAAATCAACTTTTTTGTCTTTATGTGCACAGGTATGAAACAACTTTCAGACATCTCAGAATCATGTGGGAAGTTAACTTAAAGTGTTTCCATTAGGTTTGCAGTAAGTGCTTTGGAGTAAAATTGAAATGTATACTATTTGTATTGTTTAAGCACTGCATGCACTGAGATAACAACTTTTTTGTGTTGATGTGTACAGGCATGAAACAACTTTCAAACTACTCATAATCATGTGGAAAGTTAACCTAAAGTGTTTCCATTAGGTTTGCAGTAAGTGCTTTGGTGTAAAATTGAAATGTATACTACTTTTATGTCAAAGCATTCTATTCACTGTGAAATCAACTTTTTTGTCTTTATGTGTAAGCTATGAAACAACTTTCAGACATCTCAGAATCATGTGGGAAGTTAACCTATGGTGTTTCCATTAGGTTTGCAGTAAGTGCTTTGGAGTAAAATTGAAATGTATACTATCTGTATTGTCTAAGCATTGCATGCACTGAGATAACAACTTTTTTGTGTTGATGTGTACAGCCATGAAACAACTTTCAAACTACTCATAATCA
This sequence comes from Mobula birostris, assembly GCF_030028105.1. Lineage (NCBI taxonomy): Eukaryota > Metazoa > Chordata > Chondrichthyes > Myliobatiformes > Myliobatidae > Mobula > Mobula birostris. Next base: position 20,310 of record NW_027274091.1, read on the forward strand.
TGTGGGAAGTTAACCTAAGGTGTTTCCATTAGTTTGCAGTAAGTACTTTGGTGTAAAATTGAGATGTATACTACCTTAAATTCAGAGCATAGTAGTACTGAGAAATTAACTTTTTTGTCTTGATGAACTGAGGCATGAAACAACTTTAAACCTAGTCATACTCATCTGGGAAGTCAACCAAATCTGTTTGCATTAGGTTTGCAGTCAGGACTTTTGAGTACAATTGAATTGTATACTACTTTTATGTCAAAGCATTCTATTCACTGTGAAATCAACTTTTTTGTCTTTATGTGCACAGCTATGAAACAACTTTCAGACATCTCAGAATCATGTGGGAAGTTAACCTATGGTGTTTCCATTAGGTTTGCAGTAAGTACTTTGGTGTAAAATTGAAATGCATACTATTTGTATTGTCGAAGCATTGCATGCACTGAGATAACAACTTTTTTGTGTTGATGTGTACAGCCATGAAACAACTTTCAAACTACTCATAATCATGTGGGAAGTTAACCTAAGGTGTTTCCATTAGTTTGCAGTAAGTACTTTGGTGTAAAATTGAGATGTATACTACCTTAAAGTCAGAGCATAGTCGTACTGAGAAATTAACTTTTTTGTCTTGATGAAGTGAGGCATGAAACAACTTTAAACCTAGTCATACTCATCTGGGAAGTCAACCAAATCTGTTTGCATTAGGTTTGCAGTCAGGACTTTCGAGTACAATTGAAATGTATACTACTTTTATGTCAAAGCATTCTATTCACTGTGAAATCAACTTTTTTGTCTTTATGTGCACAGGTATGAAACAACTTTCAGACATCTCAGAATCATGTGGGAAGTTAAATTAAAGTGTTTCCATTAGGTTTGCAGTAAGTGCTTTGGAGTAATATTGAAATGTATACTATTTGTATTGTTTAAGCACTGCATGCACTGAGATAACAACTTTTTTGTGTTGATGTGTACAGCCATGAAACAACTTTCAAACTACTCATAATCATGTGGAAAGTTAACCTAAAGTGTTTCCATTAGGTTTGCAGTAAGTGTTTTGGTGTAAAATTGAATTGTATACTACTTTTATGTCAAAGCATTCTATTCACTGTGAAATCAACTTTTTTGTCTTTATGTGCACAGCTATGAAACAACTTTCAGACATCTCAGAATCATGTGGGAAGTTAAACTATGGTGTTTCCATTAGGTTTGCAGTAAGTACTTTGGTGTAAAATTGAAATGCATACTATTTGTATTGTCGAAGCATTGCATGCACTGAGATAACAACTTTTTTGTGTTGATGTGTACAGCCATGATACAACTTTCAAACTACTCATAATCATGTGGGAAGTTAACCTAAGGTGTTTCCATTAGTTTGCAGTAAGTACTTTGGTGTAAAATTGAGATGTATACTACCTTAAAGTCAGAGCATAGTAGTACTGAGAAATTAACTTTTTTGTCTTGATGAACTGAGGCATGAAACAACTTTAAACCTAGTCATACTCATCTGGGAAGTCAACCAAATCTGTTTGCATTAGGTTTGCAGTCAGGACTTTTGAGTACAATTGAAATGTATACTACTTTTATGTCAAAGCATTCTATTCACTGTGAAATCAACTTTTTTGTCTTTATGTGCACAGCTATGAAACAACTTTCAGACATCTCAGAATCATGTGGGAAGTTAACCTAAGGTGTTTCCATTAGGTTTGCAGTAAGTGCTTTGGTGTAAAATTGAAATGTATACTACTTTTATGTTAAAGCATTCTATTCACTGAGAAAACAACTTTTTTGTCTTTATGTGCACAGCTATGAAACAACTTTCAGACATCTCAGAATCATATGGGAAGTTAATCTAAGTTGTTTCCATTAGGTTTGCAGTAAGTACTTTGGTGTAAAATTGAAATGTATACTATTTGTATTGTCTAAGCATTACATGCACTGAGATAACAACTTTTTTGTGTTGATGTGTACAGCCATGAATCAACTTTCAAACTACTCATAATCATGTGGGAAGTTAACCTAAGGTGTTTCCATTAGTTTGCAGTAAGTACTTTGGTGTAAAATTGAGATGTATACTACCTTAAAGTCAGAGCATAGTAGTACTGAGAAATTAACTTTTTTGTCTTGATGAAGTGAGGCATGAAACAATTTTAAACCTAGTCATACTCATCTGGGAAGTCAACCAAATCTGTTTGCATTAGGTTTGCAGTCAGGACTTTTGAGTACAATTGAAATGTATACTACTTTTATGTCAAAGCATTCTATTCACTGTGAAATCAACTTTTTTGTCTTTATGTGCACAGGTATGAAACAACTTTCAGACATCTCAGAATCATGTGGGAAGTTAACCTAAGTTGTTTCCATTAGGTTTGCAGTAAGTGCTTTGGTGTAAAATTGAAATGTATACTATTTGAATTGTCTAAGCATTGCATGCACTGAGATAACAACTTTTTTGTGTTGATGTGTACAGCCATGAAACAACTTTCAAACTACTCATAATCATGTGGAAAGTTGACCTAAGGTGTTTCCATTAGGTTTGCAGTAAGTGCTTTGGTGTAAAATTGAAATGTATACTATTTGTATTGTAAAAGCATTGCATGCACTGAGAAAACAACTTTTTTGTCTTGATGTGCACAGGTATGAAACAACTTTCAGACATCTCAGAATCATATGGGAAGTTAATCTAAGTTGTTTCCATTAGGTTTGCAGTAAGTACTTTGGTGTAAAATTGAAATGTATACTATTTGTATTGTCTAAGCATTACATGCACTGAGATAACAACTTTTTTGTGTTGATGTGTACAGCCATGAATCAACTTTCAAACTACTCATAATCATGTGGGAAGTTAACCTAAGGTGTTTCCATTAGTTTGCAGTAAGTACTTTGGTGTAAAATTGAGATGTATACTACCTTAATGTCAGAGCATAGTAGTACTGAGAAAGTAACTTTTTTGTCTTGATGAACTCAGGCATGAAAAACTTTAAACCTAGTCATACTCATCTGGGAAGTTAACCAAATCTGTTTGCATTAAGTTTGCAGTCAGGACTTTTGAGTACAATTGAAATGTATACTACTTTTATGTCAAATCATTCTACTCACTGTGAAATCAACTTTTTTGTCTTTATGTGCACAGGTATGAAACAACTTTCAGACATCTCAGAATCATGTGGGAAGTTAACTTAAAGTGTTTCCATTAGGTTTGCAGTAAGTGCTTTGGAGTAAAATTGAAATGTATACTATTTGTATTGTTTAAGCACTGCATGCACTGAGATAACAACTTTTTTGTGTTGATGTGTACAGGCATGAAACAACTTTCAAACTACTCATAATCATGTGGAAAGTTAACCTAAAGTGTTTCCATTAGGTTTGCAGTAAGTGCTTTGGTGTAAAATTGAAATGTATACTACTTTTATGTCAAAGCATTCTATTCACTGTGAAATCAACTTTTTTGTCTTTATGTGTAAGCTATGAAACAACTTTCAGACATCTCAGAATCATGTGGGAAGTTAACCTATGGTGTTTCCATTAGGTTTGCAGTAAGTGCTTTGGAGTAAAATTGAAATGTATACTATCTGTATTGTCTAAGCATTGCATGCACTGAGATAACAACTTTTTTGTGTTGATGTGTACAGCCATGAAACAACTTTCAAACTACTCATAATCATGTGGGAAGTTAACCTAAGGTGTTTCCATTAGTTTGCAGTAAGTACTTTGGTGTAAAATTGAGATGTATACTACCTTAAATTCAGAGCATAGTAGTACTGAGAAATTAACTTTTTTGTCTTGATGAACTGAGGCATGAAACAACTTTAAACCTAGTCATACTCATCTGGGAAGTCAACCAAATCTGTTTGCATTAGGTTTGCAGTCAGGACTTTTGAGTACAATTGAATTGTATACTACTTTTATGTCAAAGCATTCTATTCACTGTGAAATCAACTTTTTTGTCTTTATGTGCACAGCTATGAAACAACTTTCAGACATCTCAGAATCATGTGGGAAGTTAACCTATGGTGTTTCCATTAGGTTTGCAGTAAGTACTTTGGTGTAAAATTGAAATGCATACTATTTGTATTGTCGAAGCATTGCATGCACTGAGATAACAACTTTTTTGTGTTGATGTGTACAGCCATGAAACAACTTTCAAACTACTCATAATCATGTGGGAAGTTAACCTAAGGTGTTTCCATTAGTTTGCAGTAAGTACTTTGGTGTAAAATTGAGATGTATACTACCTTAAAGTCAGAGCATAGTCGTACTGAGAAATTAACTTTTTTGTCTTGATGAAGTGAGGCATGAAACAACTTTAAACCTAGTCATACTCATCTGGGAAGTCAACCAAATCTGTTTGCATTAGGTTTGCAGTCAGGACTTTTGAGTACAATTGAAATGTATACTCCTTTTATGTCAAAGCATTCTATTCACTGTGAAATCAACTTTTTTGTCTTTATGTGCACAGGTATGAAACAACTTTCAGACATCTCAGAATCATGTGGGAAGTTAAATTAAAGTGTTTCCATTAGGTTTGCAGTAAGTGCTTTGGAGTAATATTGAAATGTATACTATTTGTATTGTTTAAGCACTGCATGCACTGAGATAACAACTTTTTTGTGTTGATGTGTACAGCCATGAAACAACTTTCAAACTACTCATAATCATGTGGAAAGTTAACCTAAAGTGTTTCCATTAGGTTTGCAGTAAGTGTTTTGGTGTAAAATTGAATTGTATACTACTTTTATGTCAAAGCATTCTATTCACTGTGAAATCAACTTTTTTGTCTTTATGTGCACAGCTATGAAACAACTTTCAGACATCTCAGAATCATGTGGGAAGTTAAACTATGGTGTTTCCATTAGGTTTGCAGTAAGTACTTTGGTGTAAAATTGAAATGCATACTATTTGTATTGTCGAAGCATTGCATGCACTGAGATAACAACTTTTTTGTGTTGATGTGTACAGCCATGATACAACTTTCAAACTACTCATAATCATGTGGGAAGTTAACCTAAGGTGTTTCCATTAGTTTGCAGTAAGTACTTTGGTGTAAAATTGAGATGTATACTACCTTAAAGTCAGAGCATAGTAGTACTGAGAAATTAACTTTTTTGTCTTGATGAACTGAGGCATGAAACAACTTTAAACCTAGTCATACTCATCTGGGAAGTCAACCAAATCTGTTTGCATTAGGTTTGCAGTCAGGACTTTTGAGTACAATTGAAATGTATACTACTTTTATGTCAAAGCATTCTATTCACTGTGAAATCAACTTTTTTGTCTTTATGTGCACAGCTATGAAACAACTTTCAGACATCTCAGAATCATGTGGGAAGTTAACCTAAGTTGTTTCCATTAGGTTTGCAGTAAGTGCTTTGGTGTAAAATTGAAATGTATACTATTTGAATTGTCTAAGCATTGCATGCACTGAGATAACAACTTTTTTGTGTTGATGTGTACAGCCATGAAACAACTTTCAAACTACTCATAATCATGTGGAAAGTTGACCTAAGGTGTTTCCATTAGGTTTGCAGTAAGTGCTTTGGTGTAAAATTGAAATGTATACTATTTGTATTGTAAAAGCATTGCATGCACTGAGAAAACAACTTTTTTGTCTTGATGTGCACAGGTATGAAACAACTTTCAGACATCTCAGAATCATATGGGAAGTTAATCGAAGTTGTTTCCATTAGGTTTGCAGTAAGTACTTTGGTGTAAAATTGAAATGTATACTATTTGTATTGTCTAAGCATTACATGCACTGAGATAACAACTTTTTTGTGTTGATGTGTACAGCCATGAATCAACTTTCAAACTACTCATAATCATGTGGGAAGTTAACCTAAGGTGTTTCCATTAGTTTGCAGTAAGTACTTTGGTGTAAAATTGAGATGTATACTACCTTAATGTCAGAGCATAGTAGTACTGAGAAAGTAACTTTTTTGTCTTGATGAACTCAGGCATGAAAAACTTTAAACCTAGTCATACTCATCTGGGAAGTTAACCAAATCTGCTTGCATTAAGTTTGCAGTCAGGACTTTTGAGTACAATTGAAATGTATACTACTTTTATGTCAAATCATTCTACTCACTGTGAAATCAACTTTTTTGTCTTTATGTGCACAGGTATGAAACAACTTTCAGACATCTCAGAATCATGTGGGAAGTTAACTTAAAGTGTTTCCATTAGGTTTGCAGTAAGTGCTTTGGAGTAAAATTGAAATGTATACTATTTGTATTGTTTAAGCACTGCATGCACTGAGATAACAACTTTTTTGTGTTGATGTGTACAGGCATGAAACAACTTTCAAACTACTCATAATCATGTGGAAAGTTAACCTAAAGTGTTTCCATTAGGTTTGCAGTAAGTGCTTTGGTGTAAAATTGAAATGTATACTACTTTTATGTCAAAGCATTCTATTCACTGTGAAATCAACTTTTTTCTCTTTATGTGCACAGCTATGAAACAACTTTCAGACATCTCAGAATCATGTGGGAAGTTAACCTATGGTGTTTCCTTTAGGTTTGCAGTAAGTGCTTTGGAGTAAAATTGAAATGTATACTATTTGTATTGTCTAAGCATTGCATGCTCTGAGATAACAACTTTTTTCTGTTGATGTGTACAGCCATGAAACAACTTTCAAACTACTCATAATCATGTGGAAAGTTAACCTAAGGTGTTTCCATTAGGTTTGCAGTAAGTGCTTTGGTGTAAAATTGAAATGTATACTACTTTTATGTTAAAGCATTGTATTCACTGAGAAAACAACTTTTTTGTCTTTATGTGCACAGCTATGAAACAACTTTCAGACATCTCAGAATCATATGGGAAGTTAATCTAAGTTGTTTCCATTAGGTTTGCAGTAAGTACTTTGGTGTAAAATTGAAATGTATACTATTTGTATTGTCTAAGCATTACATGCACTGAGATAACAACTTTTTTGTGTTGATGTGTACAGCCATGAATCAACTTTCAAACTACTCATAATCATGTGGGAAGTTAACCTAAGGTGTTTCCATTAGTTTGCAGTAAGTACTTTGGTGTAAAATTGAGATGTATACTACCTTAAAGTCAGAGCATAGTAGTACTGAGAAATTAACATTTTTGTCTTGATGAACTGAGGCATGAAACAACTTTAAACCTAGTCATACTCATCTGGGAAGTCAACCAAATCTGTTTGCATTAGGTTTGCAGTCAGGACTTTTGAGTACAATTGAAATGTATACTACTTTTATGTCAAAGCATTCTATTCACTGTGAAATCAACTTTTTTGTCTTTATGTGCACAGCTATGAAACAACTTTCAGACATCTCAGAATCATGTGGGAAGTTAACCTAAGTTGTTTCCATTAGGTTTGCAGTAAGTGCTTTGGTGTAAAATTGAAATGTATACTATTTGAATTGTCTAAGCATTGCATGCACTGAGATAACAACTTTTTTGTGTTGATGTGTACAGCCATGAAACAACTTTCAAACTACTCATAATCATGTGGAAAGTTGACCTAAGGTGTTTCCATTAGGTTTGCAGTAAGTGCTTTGGTGTAAAATTGAAATGTATACTATTTGTATTGTAAAAGCATTGCATGCACTGAGAAAACAACTTTTTTGTCTTGATGTGCACAGGTATGAAACAACTTTCAGACATCTCAGAATCATATGGGAAGTTAATCTAAGTTGTTTCCATTAGGTTTGCAGTAAGTACTTTGGTGTAAAATTGAAATGTATACTATTTGTATTGTCTAAGCATTACATGCACTGAGATAACAACTTTTTTGTGTTGATGTGTACAGCCATGAATCAACTTTCAAACTACTCATAATCATGTGGGAAGTTAACCTAAGGTGTTTCCATTAGTTTGCAGTAAGTACTTTGGTGTAAAATTGAGATGTATACTACCTTAATGTCAGAGCATAGTAGTACTGAGAAAGTAACTTTTTTGTCTTGATGAACTCAGGCATGAAAAACTTTAAACCTAGTCATACTCATCTGGGAAGTTAACCAAATCTGTTTGCATTAAGTTTGCAGTCAGGACTTTTGAGTACAATTGAAATGTATACTACTTTTATGTCAAATCATTCTACTCACTGTGAAATCAACTTTTTTGTCTTTATGTGCACAGGTATGAAACAACTTTCAGACATCTCAGAATCATGTGGGAAGTTAACTTAAAGTGTTTCCATTAGGTTTGCAGTAAGTGCTTTGGAGTAAAATTGAAATGTATACTATTTGTATTGTTTAAGCACTGCATGCACTGAGATAACAACTTTTTTGTGTTGATGTGTACAGGCATGAAACAACTTTCAAACTACTCATAATCATGTGGAAAGTTAACCTAAAGTGTTTCCATTAGGTTTGCAGTAAGTGCTTTGGTGTAAAATTGAAATGTATACTACTTTTATGTCAAAGCATTCTATTCACTGTGAAATCAACTTTTTTGTCTTTATGTGTAAGCTATGAAACAACTTTCAGACATCTCAGAATCATGTGGGAAGTTAACCTATGGTGTTTCCATTAGGTTTGCAGTAAGTGCTTTGGAGTAAAATTGAAATGTATACTATCTGTATTGTCTAAGCATTGCATGCACTGAGATAACAACTTTTTTGTGTTGATGTGTACAGCCATGAAACAACTTTCAAACTACTCATAATCATGTGGGAAGTTAACCTAAGGTGTTTCCATTAGTTTGCAGTAAGTACTTTGGTGTAAAATTGAGATGTATACTACCTTAAATTCAGAGCATAGTAGTACTGAGAAATTAACTTTTTTGTCTTGATGAACTGAGGCATGAAACAACTTTAAACCTAGTCATACTCATCTGGGAAGTCAACCAAATCTGTTTGCATTAGGTTTGCAGTCAGGACTTTTGAGTACAATTGAATTGTATACTACTTTTATGTCAAAGCATTCTATTCACTGTGAAATCAACTTTTTTGTCTTTATGTGCACAGCTATGAAACAACTTTCAGACATCTCAGAATCATGTGGGAAGTTAACCTATGGTGTTTCCATTAGGTTTGCAGTAAGTACTTTGGTGTAAAATTGAAATGCATACTATTTGTATTGTCGAAGCATTGCATGCACTGAGATAACAACTTTTTTGTGTTGATGTGTACAGCCATGAAACAACTTTCAAACTACTCATAATCATGTGGGAAGTTAACCTAAGGTGTTTCCATTAGTTTGCAGTAAGTACTTTGGTGTAAAATTGAGATGTATACTACCTTAAAGTCAGAGCATAGTCGTACTGAGAAATTAACTTTTTTGTCTTGATGAAGTGAGGCATGAAACAACTTTAAACCTAGTCATACTCATCTGGGAAGTCAACCAAATCTGTTTGCATTAGGTTTGCAGTCAGGACTTTCGAGTACAATTGAAATGTATACTACTTTTATGTCAAAGCATTCTATTCACTGTGAAATCAACTTTTTTGTCTTTATGTGCACAGGTATGAAACAACTTTCAGACATCTCAGAATCATGTGGGAAGTTAAATTAAAGTGTTTCCATTAGGTTTGCAGTAAGTGCTTTGGAGTAATATTGAAATGTATACTATTTGTATTGTTTAAGCACTGCATGCACTGAGATAACAACTTTTTTGTGTTGATGTGTACAGCCATGAAACAACTTTCAAACTACTCATAATCATGTGGAAAGTTAACCTAAAGTGTTTCCATTAGGTTTGCAGTAAGTGTTTTGGTGTAAAATTGAATTGTATACTACTTTTATGTCAAAGCATTCTATTCACTGTGAAATCAACTTTTTTGTCTTTATGTGCACAGCTATGAAACAACTTTCAGACATCTCAGAATCATGTGGGAAGTTAAACTATGGTGTTTCCATTAGGTTTGCAGTAAGTACTTTGGTGTAAAATTGAAATGCATACTATTTGTATTGTCGAAGCATTGCATGCACTGAGATAACAACTTTTTTGTGTTGATGTGTACAGCCATGATACAACTTTCAAACTACTCATAATCATGTGGGAAGTTAACCTAAGGTGTTTCCATTAGTTTGCAGTAAGTACTTTGGTGTAAAATTGAGATGTATACTACCTTAAAGTCAGAGCATAGTAGTACTGAGAAATTAACTTTTTTGTCTTGATGAACTGAGGCATGAAACAACTTTAAACCTAGTCATACTCATCTGGGAAGTCAACCAAATCTGTTTGCATTAGGTTTGCAGTCAGGACTTTTGAGTACAATTGAAATGTATACTACTTTTATGTCAAAGCATTCTATTCACTGTGAAATCAACTTTTTTGTCTTTATGTGCACAGCTATGAAACAACTTTCAGACATCTCAGAATCATGTGGGAAGTTAACCTAAGGTGTTTCCATTAGGTTTGCAGTAAGTGCTTTGGTGTAAAATTGAAATGTATACTACTTTTATGTTAAAGCATTCTATTCACTGAGAAAACAACTTTTTTGTCTTTATGTGCACAGCTATGAAACAACTTTCAGACATCTCAGAATCATATGGGAAGTTAATCTAAGTTGTTTCCATTAGGTTTGCAGTAAGTACTTTGGTGTAAAATTGAAATGTATACTATTTGTATTGTCTAAGCATTACATGCACTGAGATAACAACTTTTTTGTGTTGATGTGTACAGCCATGAATCAACTTTCAAACTACTCATAATCATGTGGGAAGTTAACCTAAGGTGTTTCCATTAGTTTGCAGTAAGTACTTTGGTGTAAAATTGAGATGTATACTACCTTAAAGTCAGAGCATAGTAGTACTGAGAAATTAACTTTTTTGTCTTGATGAAGTGAGGCATGAAACAACTTTAAACCTAGTCATACTCATCTGGGAAGTCAACCAAATCTGTTTGCATTAGGTTTGCAGTCAGGACTTTTGAGTACAATTGAAATGTATACTACTTTTATGTCAAAGCATTCTATTCACTGTGAAATCAACTTTTTTGTCTTTATGTGCACAGGTATGAAACAACTTTCAGACATCTCAGAATCATGTGGGAAGTTAACCTAAGTTGTTTCCATTAGGTTTGCAGTAAGTGCTTTGGTGTAAAATTGAAATGTATACTATTTGAATTGTCTAAGCATTGCATGCACTGAGATAACAACTTTTTTGTGTTGATGTGTACAGCCATGAAACAACTTTCAAACTACTCATAATCATGTGGAAAGTTGACCTAAGGTGTTTCCATTAGGTTTGCAGTAAGTGCTTTGGTGTAAAATTGAAATGTATACTATTTGTATTGTAAAAGCATTGCATGCACTGAGAAAACAACTTTTTTGTCTTGATGTGCACAGGTATGAAACAACTTTCAGACATCTCAGAATCATATGGGAAGTTAATCTAAGTTGTTTCCATTAGGTTTGCAGTAAGTACTTTGGTGTAAAATTGAAATGTATACTATTTGTATTGTCTAAGCATTACATGCACTGAGATAACAACTTTTTTGTGTTGATGTGTACAGCCATGAATCAACTTTCAAACTACTCATAATCATGTGGGAAGTTAACCTAAGGTGTTTCCATTAGTTTGCAGTAAGTACTTTGGTGTAAAATTGAGATGTATACTACCTTAATGTCAGAGCATAGTAGTACTGAGAAAGTAACTTTTTTGTCTTGATGAACTCAGGCATGAAAAACTTTAAACCTAGTCATACTCATCTGGGAAGTTAACCAAATCTGTTTGCATTAAGTTTGCAGTCAGGACTTTTGAGTACAATTGAAATGTATACTACTTTTATGTCAAATCATTCTACTCACTGTGAAATCAACTTTTTTGTCTTTATGTGCACAGGTATGAAACAACTTTCAGACATCTCAGAATCATGTGGGAAGTTAACTTAAAGTGTTTCCATTAGGTTTGCAGTAAGTGCTTTGGAGTAAAATTGAAATGTATACTATTTGTATTGTTTAAGCACTGCATGCACTGAGATAACAACTTTTTTGTGTTGATGTGTACAGGCATGAAACAACTTTCAAACTACTCATAATCATGTGGAAAGTTAACCTAAAGTGTTTCCATTAGGTTTGCAGTAAGTGCTTTGGTGTAAAATTGAAATGTATACTACTTTTATGTCAAAGCATTCTATTCACTGTGAAATCAACTTTTTTGTCTTTATGTGTAAGCTATGAAACAACTTTCAGACATCTCAGAATCATGTGGGAAGTTAACCTATGGTGTTTCCATTAGGTTTGCAGTAAGTGCTTTGGAGTAAAATTGAAATGTATACTATCTGTATTGTCTAAGCATTGCATGCACTGAGATAACAACTTTTTTGTGTTGATGTGTACAGCCATGAAACAACTTTCAAACTACTCATAATCATGTGGGAAGTTAACCTAAGGTGTTTCCATTAGTTTGCAGTAAGTACTTTGGTGTAAAATTGAGATGTATACTACCTTAAATTCAGAGCATAGTAGTACTGAGAAATTAACTTTTTTGTCTTGATGAACTGAGGCATGAAACAACTTTAAACCTAGTCATACTCATCTGGGAAGTCAACCAAATCTGTTTGCATTAGGTTTGCAGTCAGGACTTTTGAGTACAATTGAATTGTATACTACTTTTATGTCAAAGCATTCTATTCACTGTGAAATCAACTTTTTTGTCTTTATGTGCACAGCTATGAAACAACTTTCAGACATCTCAGAATCATGTGGGAAGTTAACCTATGGTGTTTCCATTAGGTTTGCAGTAAGTACTTTGGTGTAAAATTGAAATGCATACTATTTGTATTGTCGAAGCATTGCATGCACTGAGATAACAACTTTTTTGTGTTGATGTGTACAGCCATGAAACAACTTTCAAACTACTCATAATCATGTGGGAAGTTAACCTAAGGTGTTTCCATTAGTTTGCAGTAAGTACTTTGGTGTAAAATTGAGATGTATACTACCTTAAAGTCAGAGCATAGTCGTACTGAGAAATTAACTTTTTTGTCTTGATGAAGTGAGGCATGAAACAACTTTAAACCTAGTCATACTCATCTGGGAAGTCAACCAAATCTGTTTGCATTAGGTTTGCAGTCAGGACTTTTGAGTACAATTGAAATGTATACTCCTTTTATGTCAAAGCATTCTATTCACTGTGAAATCAACTTTTTTGTCTTTATGTGCACAGGTATGAAACAACTTTCAGACATCTCAGAATCATGTGGGAAGTTAAATTAAAGTGTTTCCATTAGGTTTGCAGTAAGTGCCTTTGGAGTAATATTGAAATGTATACTATTTGTATTGTTTAAGCACTGCATGCACTGAGATAACAACTTTTTTGTGTTGATGTGTACAGCCATGAAACAACTTTCAAACTACTCATAATCATGTGGAAAGTTAACCTAAAGTGTTTCCATTAGGTTTGCAGTAAGTGTTTTGGTGTAAAATTGAATTGTATACTACTTTTATGTCAAAGCATTCTATTCACTGTGAAATCAACTTTTTTGTCTTTATGTGCACAGCTATGAAACAACTTTCAGACATCTCAGAATCATGTGGGAAGTTAAACTATGGTGTTTCCATTAGGTTTGCAGTAAGTACTTTGGTGTAAAATTGAAATGCATACTATTTGTATTGTCGAAGCATTGCATGCACTGAGATAACAACTTTTTTGTGTTGATGTGTACAGCCATGATACAACTTTCAAACTACTCATAATCATGTGGGAAGTTAACCTAAGGTGTTTCCATTAGTTTGCAGTAAGTACTTTGGTGTAAAATTGAGATGTATACTACCTTAAAGTCAGAGCATAGTAGTACTGAGAAATTAACTTTTTTGTCTTGATGAACTGAGGCATGAAACAACTTTAAACCTAGTCATACTCATCTGGGAAGTCAACCAAATCTGTTTGCATTAGGTTTGCAGTCAGGACTTTTGAGTACAATTGAAATGTATACTACTTTTATGTCAAAGCATTCTATTCACTGTGAAATCAACTTTTTTGTCTTTATGTGCACAGCTATGAAACAACTTTCAGACATCTCAGAATCATGTGGGAAGTTAACCTAAGTTGTTTCCATTAGGTTTGCAGTAAGTGCTTTGGTGTAAAATTGAAATGTATACTATTTGAATTGTCTAAGCATTGCATGCACTGAGATAACAACTTTTTTGTGTTGATGTGTACAGCCATGAAACAACTTTCAAACTACTCATAATCATGTGGAAAGTTGACCTAAGGTGTTTCCATTAGGTTTGCAGTAAGTGCTTTGGTGTAAAATTGAAATGTATACTATTTGTATTGTAAAAGCATTGCATGCACTGAGAAAACAACTTTTTTGTCTTGATGTGCACAGGTATGAAACAACTTTCAGACATCTCAGAATCATATGGGAAGTTAATCGAAGTTGTTTCCATTAGGTTTGCAGTAAGTACTTTGGTGTAAAATTGAAATGTATACTATTTGTATTGTCTAAGCATTACATGCACTGAGATAACAACTTTTTTGTGTTGATGTGTACAGCCATGAATCAACTTTCAAACTACTCATAATCATGTGGGAAGTTAACCTAGGTGTTTCATTAGTTTGCAGTAAGTACTTTGGTGTAAAATTGAGATGTATACTACCTAATGTCAGAGCATAGTAGTAGTACTGAGAAAGTAACTTTTTTGTCTTGATGAACTCAGGCATGAAAAACTTTAAACCTAGTCATACTCATCTGGGAAGTTAACCAAATCTGCTTGCATTAAGTTTGCAGTCAGGACTTTTGAGTACAATTGAAATGTATACTACTTTTATGTCAAATCATTCTACTCACTGTGAAATCAACTTTTTTGTCTTTATGTGCACAGGTATGAAACAACTTTCAGACATCTCAGAATCATGTGGGAAGTTAACTTAAAGTGTTTCCATTAGGTTTGCAGTAAGTGCTTTGGAGTAAAATTGAAATGTATACTATTTGTATTGTTTAAGCACTGCATGCACTGAGATAACAACTTTTTTGTGTTGATGTGTACAGGCATGAAACAACTTTCAAACTACTCATAATCATGTGGAAAGTTAACCTAAAGTGTTTCCATTAGGTTTGCAGTAAGTGCTTTGGTGTAAAATTGAAATGTATACTACTTTTATGTCAAAGCATTCTATTCACTGTGAAATCAACTTTTTTGTCTTTATGTGTAAGCTATGAAACAACTTTCAGACATCTCAGAATCATGTGGGAAGTTAAATTAAAGTGTTTCCATTAGGTTTGCAGTAAGTGCTTTGGAGTAATATTGAAATGTATTCTATTTGTATTGTTTAAGCACTGCATGCACTGAGATAACAACTTCTTTGTGTTGATGTGTACAGCCATGAAACAACTTTCAAACTACTCATAATCATGTGGAAAGTTAACCTAAAGTGTTTCCATTAGGTTTGCAGTAAGTGTTTTGGTGTAAAATTGAATTGTATACTACTTTTATGTCAAAGCATTCTATTCACTGTGAAATCAACTTTTTTGTCTTTATGTGCACAGCTATGAAACAACTTTCAGACATCTCAGAATCATGTGGGAAGTTAACCTATGGTGTTTCCATTAGGTTTGCAGTAAGTACTTTGGTGTAAAATTGAAATGCATACTATTTGTATTGTCGAAGCATTGCATGCACTGAGATAACAACTTTTTTGTGTTGATGTGTACAGCCATGATACAACTTTCAAACTACTCATAATCATGTGGGAAGTTAACCTAAGGTGTTTCCATTAGTTTGCAGTAAGTACTTTGGTGTAAAATTGAGATGTATACTACCTTAAAGTCAGAGCATAGTAGTACTGAGAAATTAACTTTTTTGTCTTGATGAACTGAGGCATGAAACAACTTTAAACCTAGTCATACTCATCTGGGAAGTCAACCAAATCTGTTTGCATTAGGTTTGCAGTCAGGACTTTTGAGTACAATTGAAATGTATACTACTTTTATGTCAAAGCATTCTATTCACTGTGAAATCAACTTTTTTTGTCATTATGTGCACAGCTATGAAACAACTTTCAGACATCTCAGAATCATGTGGGAAGTTAACCTAAGTTGTTTCCATTAGGTTTGCAGTAAGTGCTTTGGTGTAAAATTGAAATGTATACTATTTGAATTGTCTAAGCATTGCATGCACTGAGATAACAACTTTTTTGTGTTGATGTGTACAGCCATGAAACAACTTTCAAACTACTCATAATCATGTGGAAAGTTGACCTAAGGTGTTTCCATTAGGTTTGCAGTAAGTGCTTTGGTGTAAAATTGAAATGTATACTATTTGTATTGTCTAAGCATTACATGCACTGAGATAACAACTTTTTTGTGTTGATGTGTACAGCCATGAATCAACTTTCAAACTACTCATAATCATGTGGGAAGTTAACCTAGAGGTGTTTCCATTAGTTTGCAGTAAGTACTTTTTTGGTGTAAAATTGAGATGTATACTACCTTAATGTCAGAACATAGTAGTACTGAGAAAGTAACTTTTTTGTCTTGATGAACTCAGGCATGAAAAACTTTAAACCTAGTCATACTCATCTGGGAAGTTAACCAAATCTGTTTGCATTAAGTTTGCAGTCAGGACTTTTGAGTACAATTGAAATGTCTACTACTTTTATGTCAAATCATTCTACTCACTGTGAAATCAACTTTTTTGTCTTTATGTGCACAGGTATGAAACAACTTTCAGACATCTCAGAATCATATGGGAAGTTAATCTAAGTTGTTTCCATTAGGTTTGCAGTAAGTACTTTGGTGTAAAAATTGAAATGTATACTATTTGTATTGTCTAAGCATTACATGCACTGAGATAACAACTTTTTTGTGTTGATGTGTACAGCCATGAATTCAACTTTCAAACTACTCATAATCATGTGGGAAGTTAACCTAAGGTGTTTCCATTAGTTTGCAGTAAGTACTTTGGTGTAAAATTGAGATGTATACTACCTTAATGTCAGAACATAGTAGTACTGAGAAAGTAACTTTTTTGTCTTGATGAACTCAGGCATGAAAAACTTTAAACCTAGTCATACTCATCTGGGAAGTTAACCAAATCTGTTTGCATTAAGTTTGCAGTCAGGACTTTTGAGTACAATTGAAATGTATACTACTTTTATGTCAAATCATTCTACTCACTGTGAAATCAACTTTTTTGTCTTTATGTGCACAGGTATGAAACAACTTTCAGACATCTCAGAATCATGTGGGAAGTTAACTTAAAGTGTTTCCATTAGGTTTGCAGTAAGTGCTTTGGAGTAAAATTGAAATGTATACTATTTGTATTGTTTAAGCACTGCATGCACTGAGATAACAACTTTTTTGTGTTGATGTGTACAGGCATGAAACAACTTTCAAACTACTCATAATCATGTGGAAAGTTAACCTAAAGTGTTTCCATTAGGTTTGCAGTAAGTGCTTTGGTGTAAAATTGAAATGTATACTACTTTTATGTCAAAGCATTCTATTCACTGTGAAATCAACTTTTTTGTCTTTATGTGTAAGCTATGAAACAACTTTCAGACATCTCAGAATCATGTGGGAAGTTACCCTATGGTGTTTCCATTAGGTTTGCAGTAAGTGCTTTGGAGTAAAATTGAAATGTATACTATCTGTATTGTCTAAGCATTGCATGCACTGAGATAACAACTTTTTTGTGTTGATGTGTACAGCCATGAAACAACTTTCAAACTACTCATAATCATGTGGGAAGTTAACCTAAGGTGTTTCCATTAGTTTGCAGTAAGTACTTTGGTGTAAAATTGAGATGTATACTACCTTAAATTCAGAGCATAGTAGTACTGAGAAATTAACTTTTTTGTCTTGATGAACTGAGGCATGAAACAACTTTAAACCTAGTCATACTCATCTGGGAAGTCAACCAAATCTGTTTGCATTAGGTTTGCAGTCAGGACTTTTGAGTACAATTGAATTGTATACTACTTTTATGTCAAAGCATTCTATTCACTGTGAAATCAACTTTTTTGTCTTTATGTGCACAGCTATGAAACAACTTTCAGACATCTCAGAATCATGTGGGAAGTTAACCTATGGTGTTTCCATTAGGTTTGCAGTAAGTACTTTGGTGTAAAATTGAAATGCATACTATTTGTATTGTCGAAGCATTGCATGCACTGAGATAACAACTTTTTTGTGTTGATGTGTACAGCCATGAAACAACTTTCAAACTACTCATAAACATGTGGGAAGTTAACCTAAGGTGTTTCCATTAGTTTGCAGTAAGTACTTTGGTGTAAAATTGAGATGTATACTACCTTAAAGTCAGAGCATAGTAGTACTGAGAAATTAACTTTTTTGTCTTGATGAAGTGAGGCATGAAACAACTTTAAACCTAGTCCTACTCATCTGGGAAGTCAACCAACTCTGTTTGCATTAGGTTTGCAGTCAGGACTTTTGAGTACAATTGAAATGTATACTACTTTTATGTCAAAGCATTCTATTCACTGTGAAATCAACTTTTTTCTCTTTATGTGCACAGCTATGAAACAACTTTCAGACATCTCAGAATCATGTGGGAAGTTAACCTATGGTGTTTCCTTTAGGTTTGCAGTAAGTGCTTTGGAGTAAAATTGAAATGTATACTATTTGTATTGTCTAAGCATTGCATGCTCTGAGATAACAACTTTTTTCTGTTGATGTGTACAGCCATGAAACAACTTTCAAACTACTCATAATCATGTGGAAAGTTAACCTAAGGTGTTTCCATTAGGTTTGCAGTAAGTGCTTTGGTGTAAAATTGAAATGTATACTACTTTTATGTTAAAGCATTGTATTCACTGAGAAAACAACTTTTTTGTCTTTATGTGCACAGCTATGAAACAACTTTCAGACATCTCAGAATCATATGGGAAGTTAATCTAAGTTGTTTCCATTAGGTTTGCAGTAAGTACTTTGGTGTAAAATTGAAATGTATACTATTTGTATTGTCTAAGCATTACATGCACTGAGATAACAACTTTTTTGTGTTGATGTGTACAGCCATGAATCAACTTTCAAACTACTCATAATCATGTGGGAAGTTAACCTAAGGTGTTTCCATTAGTTTGCAGTAAGTACTTTGGTGTAAAATTGAGATGTATACTACCTTAAAGTCAGAGCATAGTAGTACTGAGAAATTAACATTTTTGTCTTGATCAACTGAGGCATGAAACAACTTTAAACCTAGTCATACTCATCTGGGAAGTCAACCAAATCTGTTTGCATTAGGTTTGCAGTCAGGACTTTTGAGTACAATTGAAATGTATACTACTTTTATGTCAAAGCATTCTATTCACTGTGAAATCAACTTTTTTGTCTTTATGTGCACAGCTATGAAACAACTTTCAGACATCTCAGAATCATGTGGGAAGTTAACCTAAGTTGTTTCCATTAGGTTTGCAGTAAGTGCTTTGGTGTAAAATTGAAATGTATACTATTTGAATTGTCTAAGCATTGCATGCACTGAGATAACAACTTTTTTGTGTTGATGTGTACAGCCATGAAACAACTTTCAAACTACTCATAATCATGTGGAAAGTTGACCTAAGGTGTTTCCATTAGGTTTGCAGTAAGTGCTTTGGTGTAAAATTGAAATGTATACTATTTGTATTGTAAAAGCATTGCATGCACTGAGAAAACAACTTTTTTGTCTTGATGTGCACAGGTATGAAACAACTTTCAGACATCTCAGAATCATATGGGAAGTTAATCTAAGTTGTTTCCATTAGGTTTGCAGTAAGTACTTTGGTGTAAAATTGAAATGTATACTATTTGTATTGTCTAAGCATTACATGCACTGAGATAACAACTTTTTTGTGTTGATGTGTACAGCCATGAATCAACTTTCAAACTACTCATAATCATGTGGGAAGTTAACCTAAGGTGTTTCCATTAGTTTGCAGTAAGTACTTTGGTGTAAAATTGAGATGTATACTACCTTAATGTCAGAGCATAGTAGTACTGAGAAAGTAACTTTTTTGTCTTGATGAACTCAGGCATGAAAAACTTTAAACCTAGTCATACTCATCTGGGAAGTTAACCAAATCTGTTTGCATTAAGTTTGCAGTCAGGACTTTTGAGTACAATTGAAATGTATACTACTTTTATGTCAAATCATTCTACTCACTGTGAAATCAACTTTTTTGTCTTTATGTGCACAGGTATGAAACAACTTTCAGACATCTCAGAATCATGTGGGAAGTTAACTTAAAGTGTTTCCATTAGGTTTGCAGTAAGTGCTTTGGAGTAAAATTGAAATGTATACTATTTGTATTGGCATGCACTGAGATAACAACTTTTTTGTGTTGATGTGTACAGGCATGAAACAACTTTCAAACTACTCATAATCATGTGGAAAGTTAACCTAAAGTGTTTCCATTAGGTTTGCAGTAAGTGCTTTGGTGTAAAATTGAAATGTATACTACTTTTATGTCAAAGCATTCTATTCACTGTGAAATCAACTTTTTTGTCTTTATGTGTAAGCTATGAAACAACTTTCAGACATCTCAGAATCATGTGGGAAGTTAACCTATGGTGTTTCCATTAGGTTTGCAGTAAGTGCTTTGGAGTAAAATTGAATGTATACTATCTGTATTGTCTAAGCATTGCATGCACTGAGATAACAACTTTTTTGTGTTGATGTGTACAGCCATGAAACAACTTTCAAACTACTCATAATCATGTGGGAAGTTAACCTAAGGTGTTTCCATTAGTTTGCAGTAAGTACTTTGGTGTAAAATTGAGATGTATACTACCTTAAATTCAGAGCATAGTAGTACTGAGAAATTAACTTTTTTGTCTTGATGAACTGAGGCATGAAACAACTTTAAACCTAGTCATACTCATCTGGGAAGTCAACCAAATCTGTTTGCATTAGGTTTGCAGTCAGGACTTTTGAGTACAATTGAATTGTATACTACTTTTATGTCAAAGCATTCTATTCACTGTGAAATCAACTTTTTTGTCTTTATGTGCACAGCTATGAAACAACTTTCAGACATCTCAGAATCATGTGGGAAGTTAACCTATGGTGTTTCCATTAGGTTTGCAGTAAGTACTTTGGTGTAAAATTGAAATGCATACTATTTGTATTGTCGAAGCATTGCATGCACTGAGATAACAACTTTTTTGTGTTGATGTGTACAGCCATGAAACAACTTTCAAACTACTCATAATCATGTGGGAAGTTAACCTAAGGTGTTTCCATTAGTTTGCAGTAAGTACTTTGGTGTAAAATTGAGATGTATACTACCTTAAAGTCAGAGCATAGTCGTACTGAGAAATTAACTTTTTTGTCTTGATGAAGTGAGGCATGAAACAACTTTAAACCTAGTCATACTCATCTGGGAAGTCAACCAAATCTGTTTGCATTAGGTTTGCAGTCAGGACTTTCGAGTACAATTGAAATGTATACTACTTTTATGTCAAAGCATTCTATTCACTGTGAAATCAACTTTTTTGTCTTTATGTGCACAGGTATGAAACAACTTTCAGACATCTCAGAATCATGTGGGAAGTTAAATTAAAGTGTTTCCATTAGGTTTGCAGTAAGTGCTTTGGAGTAATATTGAAATGTATACTATTTGTATTGTTTAAGCACTGCATGCACTGAGATAACAACTTTTTTGTGTTGATGTGTACAGCCATGAAACAACTTTCAAACTACTCATAATCATGTGGAAAGTTAACCTAAAGTGTTTCCATTAGGTTTTGCAGTAAGTGTTTTGGTGTAAAATTGAATTGTATACTACTTTTATGTCAAAGCATTCTATTCACTGTGAAATCAACTTTTTTGTCTTTATGTGCACAGCTATGAAACAACTTTCAGACATCTCAGAATCATGTGGGAAGTTAAACTATGGTGTTTCCATTAGGTTTGCAGTAAGTACTTTGGTGTAAAATTGAAATGCATACTATTTGTATTGTCGAAGCATTGCATGCACTGAGATAACAACTTTTTTGTGTTGATGTGTACAGCCATGATACAACTTTCAAACTACTCATAATCATGTGGGAAGTTAACCTAAGGTGTTTCCATTAGTTTGCAGTAAGTACTTTGGTGTAAAATTGAGATGTATACTACCTTAAAGTCAGAGCATAGTAGTACTGAGAAATTAACTTTTTTGTCTTGATGAACTGAGGCATGAAACAACTTTAAACCTAGTCATACTCATCTGGGAAGTCAACCAAATCTGTTTGCATTAGGTTTGCAGTCAGGACTTTTGAGTACAATTGAAATGTATACTACTTTTATGTCAAAGCATTCTATTCACTGTGAAATCAACTTTTTTGTCTTTATGTGCACAGCTATGAAACAACTTTCAGACATCTCAGAATCATGTGGGAAGTTAACCTAAGTTGTTTCCATTAGGTTTGCAGTAAGTGCTTTGGTGTAAAATTGAAATGTATACTATTTGAATTGTCTAAGCATTGCATGCACTGAGATAACAACTTTTTTGTGTTGATGTGTACAGCCATGAAACAACTTTCAAACTACTCATAATCATGTGGAAAGTTGACCTAAGGTGTTTCCATTAGGTTTGCAGTAAGTGCTTTGGTGTAAAATTGAAATGTATACTATTTGTATTGTAAAAGCATTGCATGCACTGAGAAAACAACTTTTTTGTCTTGATGTGCACAGGTATGAAACAACTTTCAGACATCTCAGAATCATATGGGAAGTTAATCTAAGTTGTTTCCATTAGGTTTGCAGTAAGTACTTTGGTGTAAAATTGAAATGTATACTATTTGTATTGTCTAAGCATTACATGCACTGAGATAACAACTTTTTTGTGTTGATGTGTACAGCCATGAATCAACTTTCAAACTACTCATAATCATGTGGGAAGTTAACCTAAGGTGTTTCCATTAGTTTGCAGTAAGTACTTTGGTGTAAAATTGAGATGTATACTACCTTAATGTCAGAGCATAGTAGTACTGAGAAAGTAACTTTTTTGTCTTGATGAACTCAGGCATGAAAAACTTTAAACCTAGTCATACTCATCTGGGAAGTTAACCAAATCTGTTTGCATTAAGTTTGCAGTCAGGACTTTTGAGTACAATTGAAATGTATACTACTTTTATGTCAAATCATTCTACTCACTGTGAAATCAACTTTTTTGTCTTTATGTGCACAGGTATGAAACAACTTTCAGACATCTCAGAATCATGTGGGAAGTTAACTTAAAGTGTTTCCATTAGGTTTGCAGTAAGTGCTTTGGAGTAAAATTGAAATGTATACTATTTGTATTGTTTAAGCACTGCATGCACTGAGATAACAACTTTTTTGTGTTGATGTGTACAGGCATGAAACAACTTTCAAACTACTCATAATCATGTGGAAAGTTAACCTAAAGTGTTTCCATTAGGTTTGCAGTAAGTGCTTTGGTGTAAAATTGAAATGTATACTACTTTTATGTCAAAGCATTCTATTCACTGTGAAATCAACTTTTTTGTCTTTATGTGTAAGCTATGAAACAACTTTCAGACATCTCAGAATCATGTGGGAAGTTAACCTATGGTGTTTCCATTAGGTTTGCAGTAAGTGCTTTGGAGTAAAATTGAAATGTATACTATCTGTATTGTCTAAGCATTGCATGCACTGAGATAACAACTTTTTTGTGTTGATGTGTACAGCCATGAAACAACTTTCAAACTACTCATAATCATGTGGGAAGTTAACCTAAGGTGTTTCCATTAGTTTGCAGTAAGTACTTTGGTGTAAAATTGAGATGTATACTACCTTAAATTCAGAGCATAGTAGTACTGAGAAATTAACTTTTTTGTCTTGATGAACTGAGGCATGAAACAACTTTAAACCTAGTCATACTCATCTGGGAAGTCAACCAAATCTGTTTGCATTAGGTTTGCAGTCAGGACTTTTGAGTACAATTGAATTGTATACTACTTTTATGTCAAAGCATTCTATTCACTGTGAAATCAACTTTTTTGTCTTTATGTGCACAGCTATGAAACAACTTTCAGACATCTCAGAATCATGTGGGAAGTTAACCTATGGTGTTTCCATTAGGTTTGCAGTAAGTACTTTGGTGTAAAATTGAAATGCATACTATTTGTATTGTCGAAGCATTGCATGCACTGAGATAACAACTTTTTTGTGTTGATGTGTACAGCCATGAAACAACTTTCAAACTACTCATAATCATGTGGGAAGTTAACCTAAGGTGTTTCCATTAGTTTGCAGTAAGTACTTTGGTGTAAAATTGAGATGTATACTACCTTAAAGTCAGAGCATAGTCGTACTGAGAAATTAACTTTTTTGTCTTGATGAAGTGAGGCATGAAACAACTTTAAACCTAGTCATACTCATCTGGGAAGTCAACCAAATCTGTTTGCATTAGGTTTGCAGTCAGGACTTTTGAGTACAATTGAAATGTATACTACTTTTATGTCAAAGCATTCTATTCACTGTGAAATCAACTTTTTTGTCTTTATGTGCACAGGTATGAAACAACTTTCAGACATCTCAGAATCATGTGGGAAGTTAAATTAAAGTGTTTCCATTAGGTTTGCAGTAAGTGCTTTGGAGTAATATTGAAATGTATACTATTTGTATTGTTTAAGCACTGCATGCACTGAGATAACAACTTTTTTGTGTTGATGTGTACAGCCATGAAACAACTTTCAAACTACTCATAATCATGTGGAAAGTTAACCTAAAGTGTTTCCATTAGGTTTGCAGTAAGTGTTTTGGTGTAAAATTGAATTGTATACTACTTTTATGTCAAAGCATTCTATTCACTGTGAAATCAACTTTTTTGTCTTTATGTGCACAGCTATGAAACAACTTTCAGACATCTCAGAATCATGTGGGAAGTTAAACTATGGTGTTTCCATTAGGTTTGCAGTAAGTACTTTGGTGTAAAATTGAAATGCATACTATTTGTATTGTCGAAGCATTGCATGCACTGAGATAACAACTTTTTTGTGTTGATGTGTACAGCCATGATACAACTTTCAAACTACTATAATCATGTGGGAAGTTAACCTAAGGTGTTTCCATTAGTGTGCAGTAAGTACTTTGGTGTAAAATTGAGATGTATACTACCTTAAAGTCAGAGCATAGTAGTACTGAGAAATTAACTTTTTTGTCTTGATGAACTGAGGCATGAAACAACTTTAAACCTAGTCATACTCATCTGGGAAGTCAACCAAATCTGTTTGCATTAGGTTTGCAGTCAGGACTTTTGAGTACAATTGGAATGTATACTACTTTTATGTCAAAGCATTCTATTCACTGTGAAATCAACTTTTTTGTCTTTATGTGCACAGCTATGAAACAACTTTCAGACATCTCAGAATCATGTGGGAAGTTAACCTAAGTTGTTTCCATTAGGTTTGCAGTAAGTGCTTTGGTGTAAAATTGAAATGTATACTATTTGAATTGTCTAAGCATTGCATGCACTGAGATAACAACTTTTTTGTGTTGATGTGTACAGCCATGAAACAACTTTCAAACTACTCATAATCATGTGGAAAGTTGACCTAAGGTGTTTCCATTAGGTTTGCAGTAAGTGCTTTGGTGTAAAATTGAAATGTATACTATTTGTATTGTAAAAGCATTGCATGCACTGAGAAAACAACTTTTTTGTCTTGATGTGCACAGGTATGAAACAACTTTCAGACATCTCAGAATCATATGGGAAGTTAATCTAAGTTGTTTCCATTAGGTTTGCAGTAAGTACTTTGGTGTAAAATTGAAATGTATACTATTTGTATTGTCTAAGCATTACATGCACTGAGATAACAACTTTTTTGTGTTGATGTGTACAGCCATGAATCAACTTTCAAACTACTCATAATCATGTGGGAAGTTAACCTAAGGTGTTTCCATTAGTTTGCAGTAAGTACTTTGGTGTAAAATTGAGATGTATACTACCTTAATGTCAGAGCATAGTAGTACTGAGAAAGTAACTTTTTTGTCTTGATGAACTCAGGCATGAAAAACTTTAAACCTAGTCATACTCATCTGGGAAGTTAACCAAATCTGTTTGCATTAAGTTTGCAGTCAGGACTTTTGAGTACAATTGAAATGTATACTACTTTTATGTCAAATCATTCTACTCACTGTGAAATCAACTTTTTTGTCTTTATGTGCACAGGTATTAAACAACTTTCAGACATCTCAGAATCATGTGGGAAGTTAACTTAAAGTGTTTCCATTAGGTTTGCAGTAAGTGCTTTGGAGTAAAATTGAAATGTATACTATTTGTATTGTTTAAGCACTGCATGCACTGAGATAACAACTTTTTTGTGTTGATGTGTACAGGCATGAAACAACTTTCAAACTACTCATAATCATGTGGAAAGTTAACCTAAAGTGTTTCCATTAGGTTTGCAGTAAGTGCTTTGGTGTAAAATTGAAATGTATACTACTTTTATGTCAAAGCATTCTATTCACTGTGAAATCAACTTTTTTGTCTTTATGTGTAAGCTATGAAACAACTTTCAGACATCTCAGAATCATGTGGGAAGTTAACCTATGGTGTTTCCATTAGGTTTGCAGTAAGTGCTTTGGAGTAAAATTGAAATGTATACTATCTGTATTGTCTAAGCATTGCATGCACTGAGATAACAACTTTTTTGTGTTGATGTGTACAGCCATGAAACAACTTTCAAACTACTCATAATCATGTGGGAAGTTAACCTAAGGTGTTTCCATTAGTTTGCAGTAAGTACTTTGGTGTAAAATTGAGATGTATACTACCTTAAATTCAGAGCATAGTAGTACTGAGAAATTAACTTTTTTGTCTTGATGAACTGAGGCATGAAACAACTTTAAACCTAGTCATACTCATCTGGGAAGTCAACCAAATCTGTTTGCATTAGGTTTGCAGTCAGGACTTTTGAGTACAATTGAATTGTATACTACTTTTATGTCAAAGCATTCTATTCACTGTGAAATCAACTTTTTTGTCTTTATGTGCACAGCTATGAAACAACTTTCAGACATCTCAGAATCATGTGGGAAGTTAACCTATGGTGTTTCCATTAGGTTTGCAGTAAGTACTTTGGTGTAAAATTGAAATGCATACTATTTGTATTGTCTAAGCATTACATGCACTGAGATAACAACTTTTTTGTGTTGATGTGTACAGCCATGAATCAACTTTCAAACTACTCATAATCATGTGGGAAGTTAACCTAAGGTGTTTCCATTAGTTTGCAGTAAGTACTTTGGTGTAAAATTGAGATGTATACTACCTTAATGTCAGAGCATAGTAGTACTGAGAAAGTAACTTTTTTGTCTTGATGAACTCAGGCATGAAAAACTTTAAACCTAGTCATACTCATCTGGGAAGTTAACCAAATCTGTTTGCATTAAGTTTGCAGTCAGGACTTTTGAGTACAATTGAAATGTATACTACTTTTATGTCAAATCATTCTACTCACTGTGAAATCAACTTTTTTGTCTTTATGTGCACAGGTATTAAACAACTTTCAGACATCTCAGAATCATGTGGGAAGTTAACTTAAAGTGTTTCCATTAGGTTTGCAGTAAGTGCTTTGGAGTAAAATTGAAATGTATACTATTTGTATTGTTTAAGCACTGCATGCACTGAGATAACAACTTTTTTGTGTTGATGTGTACAGGCATGAAACAACTTTCAAACTACTCATAATCATGTGGAAAGTTAACCTAAAGTGTTTCCATTAGGTTTGCAGTAAGTGCTTTGGTGTAAAATTGAAATGTATACTACTTTTATGTCAAAGCATTCTATTCACTGTGAAATCAACTTTTTTGTCTTTATGTGTAAGCTATGAAACAACTTTCAGACATCTCAGAATCATGTGGGAAGTTAACCTATGGTGTTTCCATTAGGTTTGCAGTAAGTGCTTTGGAGTAAAATTGAAATGTATACTATCTGTATTGTCTAAGCATTGCATGCACTGAGATAACAACTTTTTTGTGTTGATGTGTACAGCCATGAAACAACTTTCAAACTACTCATAATCATGTGGGAAGTTAACCTAAGGTGTTTCCATTAGTTTGCAGTAAGTACTTTGGTGTAAAATTGAGATGTATACTACCTTAAATTCAGAGCATAGTAGTACTGAGAAATTAACTTTTTTGTCTTGATGAACTGAGGCATGAAACAACTTTAAACCTAGTCATACTCATCTGGGAAGTCAACCAAATCTGTTTGCATTAGGTTTGCAGTCAGGACTTTTGAGTACAATTGAATTGTATACTACTTTTATGTCAAAGCATTCTATTCACTGTGAAATCAACTTTTTTGTCTTTATGTGCACAGCTATGAAACAACTTTCAGACATCTCAGAATCATGTGGGAAGTTAACCTATGGTGTTTCCATTAGGTTTGCAGTAAGTACTTTGGTGTAAAATTGAAATGCATACTATTTGTATTGTCGAAGCATTGCATGCACTGAGATAACAACTTTTTTGTGTTGATGTGTACAGCCATGAAACAACTTTCAAACTACTCATAATCATGTGGGAAGTTAACCTAAGGTGTTTCCATTAGTTTGCAGTAAGTACTTTGGTGTAAAATTGAGATGTATACTACCTTAAAGTCAGAGCATAGTCGTACTGAGAAATTAACTTTTTTGTCTTGATGAAGTGAGGCATGAAACAACTTTAAACCTAGTCATACTCATCTGGGAAGTCAACCAAATCTGTTTGCATTAGGTTTGCAGTCAGGACTTTTGAGTACAATTGAAATGTATACTCCTTTTATGTCAAAGCATTCTATTCACTGTGAAATCAACTTTTTTGTCTTTATGTGCACAGGTATGAAACAACTTTCAGACATCTCAGAATCATGTGGGAAGTTAAATTAAAGTGTTTCCATTAGGTTTGCAGTAAGTGCTTTGGAGTAATATTGAAATGTATACTATTTGTATTGTTTAAGCACTGCATGCACTGAGATAACAACTTTTTTGTGTTGATGTGTACAGCCATGAAACAACTTTCAAACTACTCATAATCATGTGGAAAGTTAACCTAAAGTGTTTCCATTAGGTTTGCAGTAAGTGTTTTGGTGTAAAATTGAATTGTATACTACTTTTATGTCAAAGCATTCTATTCACTGTGAAATCAACTTTTTTGTCTTTATGTGCACAGCTATGAAACAACTTTCAGACATCTCAGAATCATGTGGGAAGTTAAACTATGGTGTTTCCATTAGGTTTGCAGTAAGTAGTTTGGTGTAAAATTGAAATGCATACTATTTGTATTGTCGAAGCATTGCATGCACTGAGATAACAACTTTTTTGTGTTGATGTGTACAGCCATGATACAACTTTCAAACTACTCATAATCATGTGGGAAGTTAACCTAAGGTGTTTCCATTAGTTTGCAGTAAGTACTTTGGTGTAAAATTGAGATGTATACTACCTTAAAGTCAGAGCATAGTAGTACTGAGAAATTAACTTTTTTGTCTTGATGAACTGAGGCATGAAACAACTTTAAACCTAGTCATACTCATCTGGGAAGTCAACCAAATCTGTTTGCATTAGGTTTGCAGTCAGGACTTTTGAGTACAATTGGAATGTATACTACTTTTATGTCAAAGCATTCTATTCACTGTGAAATCAACTTTTTTGTCTTTATGTGCACAGCTATGAAACAACTTTCAGACATCTCAGAATCATGTGGGAAGTTAACCTAAGTTGTTTCCATTAGGTTTGCAGTAAGTGCTTTGGTGTAAAATTGAAATGTATACTATTTGAATTGTCTAAGCATTGCATGCACTGAGATAACAACTTTTTTGTGTTGATGTGTACAGCCATGAAACAACTTTCAAACTACTCATAATCATGTGGAAAGTTGACCTAAGGTGTTTCCATTAGGTTTGCAGTGAGTGCTTTGGTGTAAAATTGAAATGTATACTATTTGTATTGTAAAAGCATTGCATGCACTGAGAAAACAACTTTTTTGTCTTGATGTGCACAGGTATGAAACAACTTTCAGACATCTCAGAATCATATGGGAAGTTAATCTAAGTTGTTTCCATTAGGTTTGCAGTAAGTACTTTGGTGTAAAATTGAAATGTATACTATTTGTATTGTCTAAGCATTACATGCACTGAGATAACAACTTTTTTGTGTTGATGTGTACAGCCATGAATCAACTTTCAAACTACTCATAATCATGTGGGAAGTTAACCTAAGGTGTTTCCATTAGTTTGCAGTAAGTACTTTGGTGTAAAATTGAGATGTATACTACCTTAATGTCAGAGCATAGTAGTACTGAGAAAGTAACTTTTTTGTCTTGATGAACTCAGGCATGAAAAACTTTAAACCTAGTCATACTCATCTGGGAAGTTAACCAAATCTGTTTGCATTAAGTTTGCAGTCAGGACTTTTGAGTACAATTGAAATGTATACTACTTTTATGTCAAATCATTCTACTCACTGTGAAATCAACTTTTTTGTCTTTATGTGCACAGGTATGAAACAACTTTCAGACATCTCAGAATCATGTGGGAAGTTAACTTAAAGTGTTTCCATTAGGTTTGCAGTAAGTGCTTTGGAGTAAAATTGAAATGTATACTATTTGTATTGTTTAAGCACTGCATGCACTGAGATAACAACTTTTTTGTGTTGATGTGTACAGGCATGAAACAACTTTCAAACTACTCATAATCATGTGGAAAGTTAACCTAAAGTGTTTCCATTAGGTTTGCAGTAAGTGCTTTGGTGTAAAATTGAAATGTATACTACTTTTATGTCAAAGCATTCTATTCACTGTGAAATCAACTTTTTTGTCTTTATGTGTAAGCTATGAAACAACTTTCAGACATCTCAGAATCATGTGGGAAGTTAACCTATGGTGTTTCCATTAGGTTTGCAGTAAGTGCTTTGGAGTAAAATTGAAATGTATACTATCTGTATTGTCTAAGCATTGCATGCACTGAGATAACAACTTTTTTGTGTTGATGTGTACAGCCATGAAACAACTTTCAAACTACTCATAATCATGTGGGAAGTTAACCTAAGGTGTTTCCATTAGTTTGCAGTAAGTACTTTGGTGTAAAATTGAGATGTATACTACCTTAAATTCAGAGCATAGTAGTACTGAGAAATTAACTTTTTTGTCTTGATGAACTGAGGCATGAAACAACTTTAAACCTAGTCATACTCATCTGGGAAGTCAACCAAATCTGTTTGCATTAGGTTTGCAGTCAGGACTTTTGAGTACAATTGAATTGTATACTACTTTTATGTCAAAGCATTCTATTCACTGTGAAATCAACTTTTTTGTCTTTATGTGCACAGCTATGAAACAACTTTCAGACATCTCAGAATCATGTGGGAAGTTAACCTATGGTGTTTCCATTAGGTTTGCAGTAAGTACTTTGGTGTAAAATTGAAATGCATACTATTTGTATTGTCGAAGCATTGCATGCACTGAGATAACAACTTTTTTGTGTTGATGTGTACAGCCATGAAACAACTTTCAAACTACTCATAATCATGTGGGAAGTTAACCTAAGGTGTTTCCATTAGTTTGCAGTAAGTACTTTGGTGTAAAATTGAGATGTATACTACCTTAAAGTCAGAGCATAGTCGTACTGAGAAATTAACCTTTTTTGTCTTGATGAAGTGAGGCATGAAACAACTTTAAACCTAGTCATACTCATCTGGGAAGTCAACCAAATCTGTTTGCATTAGGTTTGCAGTCAGGACTTTTGAGTACAATTGAAATGTATACTACTTTTATGTCAAAGCATTCTATTCACTGTGAAATCAACTTTTTTGTCTTTATGTGCACAGGTATGAAACAACTTTCAGACATCTCAGAATCATGTGGGAAGTTAAATTAAAGTGTTTCCATTAGGTTTGCAGTAAGTGCTTTGGAGTAATATTGAAATGTATACTATTTGTATTGTTTAAGCACTGCATGCACTGAGATAACAACTTTTTTGTGTTGATGTGTACAGCCATGAAACAACTTTCAAACTACTCATAATCATGTGGAAAGTTAACCTAAAGTGTTTCCATTAGGTTTGCAGTAAGTGTTTTGGTGTAAAATTGAATTGTATACTACTTTTATGTCAAAGCATTCTATTCACTGTGAAATCAACTTTTTTGTCTTTATCTGCACAGCTATGAAACAACTTTCAGACATCTCAGAATCATGTGGGAAGTTAAACTATGGTGTTTCCATTAGGTTTGCAGTAAGTACTTTGGTGTAAAATTGAAATGCATACTATTTGTATTGTCGAAGCATTGCATGCACTGAGATAACAACTTTTTTGTGTTGATGTGTACAGCCATGATACAACTTTCAAACTACTCATAATCATGTGGGAAGTTAACCTAAGGTGTTTCCATTAGTTTGCAGTAAGTACTTTGGTGTAAAATTGAGATGTATACTACCTTAAAGTCAGAGCATAGTAGTACTGAGAAATTAACTTTTTTGTCTTGATGAACTGAGGCATGAAACAACTTTAAACCTAGTCATACTCATCTGGGAAGTCAACCAAATCTGTTTGCATTAGGTTTGCAGTCAGGACTTTTGAGTACAATTGAAATGTATACTACTTTTATGTCAAAGCATTCTATTCACTGTGAAATCAACTTTTTTGTCTTTATGTGCACAGCTATGAAACAACTTTCAGACATCTCAGAATCATGTGGGAAGTTAACCTAAGTTGTTTCCATTAGGTTTGCAGTAAGTGCTTTGGTGTAAAATTGAAATGTATACTATTTGAATTGTCTAAGCATTGCATGCACTGAGATAACAACTTTTTTGTGTTGATGTGTACAGCCATGAAACAACTTTCAAACTACTCATAATCATGTGGAAAGTTGACCTAAGGTGTTTCCATTAGGTTTGCAGTAAGTGCTTTGGTGTAAAATTGAAATGTATACTATTTGTATTGTAAAAGCATTGCATGCACTGAGAAAACAACTTTTTTGTCTTGATGTGCACAGGTATGAAACAACTTTCAGACATCTCAGAATCATGTGGGAAGTTAACCTAAGGTGTTTCCATTAGTTTGCAGTAAGTACTTTGGTGTAAAATTGAGATGTATACTACCTTAAAGTCAGAGCATAGTAGTACTGAGAAATTAACTTTTTTGTCTTGATGAACTGAGGCATGAAACAACTTTAAACCTAGTCATACTCATCTGGGAAGTCAACCAAATCTGTTTGCATTAGGTTTGCAGTCAGGACTTTTGAGTACAATTGAAATGTATACTACTTTTATGTCAAAGCATTCTATTCACTGTGAAATCAACTTTTTTGTCTTTATGTGCACAGCTATGAAACAACTTTCAGACATCTCAGAATCATGTGGGAAGTTAACCTAAGTTGTTTCCATTAGGTTTGCAGTAAGTGCTTTGGTGTAAAATTGAAATGTATACTATTTGAATTGTCTAAGCATTGCATGCACTGAGATAACAACTTTTTTGTGTTGATGTGTACAGCCATGAAACAACTTTCAAACTACTCATAATCATGTGGAAAGTTGACCTAAGGTGTTTCCATTAGGTTTGCAGTAAGTGCTTTGGTGTAAAATTGAAATGTATACTATTTGTATTGT
This sequence comes from Mobula birostris, assembly GCF_030028105.1. NCBI lineage: Eukaryota > Metazoa > Chordata > Chondrichthyes > Myliobatiformes > Myliobatidae > Mobula > Mobula birostris. Next base: position 53,733 of record NW_027274091.1, read on the forward strand.
AAAAGCATTGCATGCACTGAGAAAACAACTTTTTTGTCTTGATGTGCACAGGTATGAAACAACTTTCAGACATCTCAGAATCATATGGGAAGTTAATCTAAGTTGTTTCCATTAGGTTTGCAGTAAGTACTTTGGTGTAAAATTGAAATGTATACTATTTGTATTGTCTAAGCATTACATGCACTGAGATAACAACTTTTTTGTGTTGATGTGTACAGCCATGAATCAACTTTCAAACTACTCATAATCATGTGGGAAGTTAACCTAAGGTGTTTCCATTAGTTTGCAGTAAGTACTTTGGTGTAAAATTGAGATGTATACTACCTTAATGTCAGAGCATAGTAGTACTGAGAAAGTAACTTTTTTGTCTTGATGAACTCAGGCATGAAAAACTTTAAACCTAGTCATACTCATCTGGGAAGTTAACCAAATCTGTTTGCATTAAGTTTGCAGTCAGGACTTTTGAGTACAATTGAAATGTATACTACTTTTATGTCAAATCATTCTACTCACTGTGAAATCAACTTTTTTGTCTTTATGTGCACAGGTATGAAACAACTTTCAGACATCTCAGAATCATGTGGGAAGTTAACTTAAAGTGTTTCCATTAGGTTTGCAGTAAGTGCTTTGGAGTAAAATTGAAATGTATACTATTTGTATTGTTTAAGCACTGCATGCACTGAGATAACAACTTTTTTGTGTTGATGTGTACAGGCATGAAACAACTTTCAAACTACTCATAATCATGTGGAAAGTTAACCTAAAGTGTTTCCATTAGGTTTGCAGTAAGTGCTTTGGTGTAAAATTGAAATGTATACTACTTTTATGTCAAAGCATTCTATTCACTGTGAAATCAACTTTTTTGTCTTTATGTGTAAGCTATGAAACAACTTTCAGACATCTCAGAATCATGTGGGAAGTTAACCTATGGTGTTTCCATTAGGTTTGCAGTAAGTGCTTTGGAGTAAAATTGAAATGTATACTATCTGTATTGTCTAAGCATTGCATGCACTGAGATAACAACTTTTTTGTGTTGATGTGTACAGCCATGAAACAACTTTCAAACTACTCATAATCATGTGGGAAGTTAACCTAAGGTGTTTCCATTAGTTTGCAGTAAGTACTTTGGTGTAAAATTGAGATGTATACTACCTTAAATTCAGAGCATAGTAGTACTGAGAAATTAACTTTTTTGTCTTGATGAACTGAGGCATGAAACAACTTTAAACCTAGTCATACTCATCTGGGAAGTCAACCAAATCTGTTTGCATTAGGTTTGCAGTCAGGACTTTTGAGTACAATTGAATTGTATACTACTTTTATGTCAAAGCATTCTATTCACTGTGAAATCAACTTTTTTGTCTTTATGTGCACAGCTATGAAACAACTTTCAGACATCTCAGAATCATGTGGGAAGTTAACCTATGGTGTTTCCATTAGGTTTGCAGTAAGTACTTTGGTGTAAAATTGAAATGCATACTATTTGTATTGTCGAAGCATTGCATGCACTGAGATAACAACTTTTTTGTGTTGATGTGTACAGCCATGAAACAACTTTCAAACTACTCATAATCATGTGGGAAGTTAACCTAAGGTGTTTCCATTAGTTTGCAGTAAGTACTTTGGTGTAAAATTGAGATGTATACTACCTTAAAGTCAGAGCATAGTCGTACTGAGAAATTAACTTTTTTGTCTTGATGAAGTGAGGCATGAAACAACTTTAAACCTAGTCATACTCATCTGGGAAGTCAACCAAATCTGTTTGCATTAGGTTTGCAGTCAGGACTTTTGAGTACAATTGAAATGTATACTACTTTTATGTCAAAGCATTCTATTCACTGTGAAATCAACTTTTTTGTCTTTATGTGCACAGCTATGAAACAACTTTCAGACATCTCAGAATCATGTGGGAAGTTAAATTAAAGTGTTTCCATTAGGTTTGCAGTAAGTGCTTTGGAGTAATATTGAAATGTATACTATTTGTATTGTTTAAGCACTGCATGCACTGAGATAACAACTTTTTTGTGTTGATGTGTACAGCCATGAAACAACTTTCAAACTACTCATAATCATGTGGAAAGTTAACCTAAAGTGTTTCCATTAGGTTTGCAGTAAGTGTTTTGGTGTAAAATTGAATTGTATACTACTTTTATGTCAAAGCATTCTATTCACTGTGAAATCAACTTTTTTGTCTTTATGTGCACAGCTATGAAACAACTTTCAGACATCTCAGAATCATGTGGGAAGTTAAACTATGGTGTTTCCATTAGGTTTGCAGTAAGTACTTTGGTGTAAAATTGAAATGCATACTATTTGTATTGTCGAAGCATTGCATGCACTGAGATAACAACTTTTTTGTGTTGATGTGTACAGCCATGATACAACTTTCAAACTACTCATAATCATGTGGGAAGTTAACCTAAGGTGTTTCCATTAGTTTGCAGTAAGTACTTTGGTGTAAAATTGAGATGTATACTACCTTAAAGTCAGAGCATAGTAGTACTGAGAAATTAACTTTTTTGTCTTGATGAACTGAGGCATGAAACAACTTTAAACCTAGTCATACTCATCTGGGAAGTCAACCAAATCTGTTTGCATTAGGTTTGCAGTCAGGACTTTTGAGTACAATTGAAATGTATACTACTTTTATGTCAAAGCATTCTATTCACTGTGAAATCAACTTTTTTGTCTTTATGTGCACAGCTATGAAACAACTTTCAGACATCTCAGAATCATGTGGGAAGTTAACCTAAGTTGTTTCCATTAGGTTTGCAGTAAGTGCTTTGGTGTAAAATTGAAATGTATACTATTTGAATTGTCTAAGCATTGCATGCACTGAGATAACAACTTTTTTGTGTTGATGTGTACAGCCATGAAACAACTTTCAAACTACTCATAATCATGTGGAAAGTTGACCTAAGGTGTTTCCATTAGGTTTGCAGTAAGTGCTTTGGTGTAAAATTGAAATGTATACTATTTGTATTGTAAAAGCATTGCATGCACTGAGAAAACAACTTTTTTGTCTTGATGTGCACAGGTATGAAACAACTTTCAGACATCTCAGAATCATGTGGGAAGTTAACCTAAGGTGTTTCCATTAGTTTGCAGTAAGTACTTTGGTGTAAAATTGAGATGTATACTACCTTAAAGTCAGAGCATAGTAGTACTGAGAAATTAACTTTTTTGTCTTGATGAACTGAGGCATGAAACAACTTTAAACCTAGTCATACTCATCTGGGAAGTCAACCAAATCTGTTTGCATTAGGTTTGCAGTCAGGACTTTTGAGTACAATTGAAATGTATACTACTTTTATGTCAAAGCATTCTATTCACTGTGAAATCAACTTTTTTGTCTTTATGTGCACAGCTATGAAACAACTTTCAGACATCTCAGAATCATGTGGGAAGTTAACCTAAGTTGTTTCCATTAGGTTTGCAGTAAGTGCTTTGGTGTAAAATTGAAATGTATACTATTTGAATTGTCTAAGCATTGCATGCACTGAGATAACAACTTTTTTGTGTTGATGTGTACAGCCATGAAACAACTTTCAAACTACTCATAATCATGTGGAAAGTTGACCTAAGGTGTTTCCATTAGGTTTGCAGTAAGTGCTTTGGTGTAAAATTGAAATGTATACTATTTGTATTGTAAAAGCATTGCATGCACTGAGAAAACAACTTTTTTGTCTTGATGTGCACAGGTATGAAACAACTTTCAGACATCTCAGAATCATATGGGAAGTTAATCTAAGTTGTTTCCATTAGGTTTGCAGTAAGTACTTTGGTGTAAAATTGAAATGTATACTATTTGTATTGTCTAAGCATTACATGCACTGAGATAACAACTTTTTTGTGTTGATGTGTACAGCCATGAATCAACTTTCAAACTACTCATAATCATGTGGGAAGTTAACCTAAGGTGTTTCCATTAGTTTGCAGTAAGTACTTTGGTGTAAAATTGAGATGTATACTACCTTAATGTCAGAGCATAGTAGTACTGAGAAAGTAACTTTTTTGTCTTGATGAACTCAGGCATGAAAAACTTTAAACCTAGTCATACTCATCTGGGAAGTTAACCAAATCTGTTTGCATTAAGTTTGCAGTCAGGACTTTTGAGTACAATTGAAATGTATACTACTTTTATGTCAAATCATTCTACTCACTGTGAAATCAACTTTTTTGTCTTTATGTGCACAGGTATGAAACAACTTTCAGACATCTCAGAATCATGTGGGAAGTTAACTTAAAGTGTTTCCATTAGGTTTGCAGTAAGTGCTTTGGAGTAAAATTGAAATGTATACTATTTGTATTGTTTAAGCACTGCATGCACTGAGATAACAACTTTTTTGTGTTGATGTGTACAGGCATGAAACAACTTTCAAACTACTCATAATCATGTGGAAAGTTAACCTAAAGTGTTTCCATTAGGTTTGCAGTAAGTGCTTTGGTGTAAAATTGAAATGTATACTACTTTTATGTCAAAGCATTCTATTCACTGTGAAATCAACTTTTTTGTCTTTATGTGTAAGCTATGAAACAACTTTCAGACATCTCAGAATCATGTGGGAAGTTAACCTATGGTGTTTCCATTAGGTTTGCAGTAAGTGCTTTGGAGTAAAATTGAAATGTATACTATCTGTATTGTCTAAGCATTGCATGCACTGAGATAACAACTTTTTTGTGTTGATGTGTACAGCCATGAAACAACTTTCAAACTACTCATAATCATGTGGGAAGTTAACCTAAGGTGTTTCCATTAGTTTGCATTAAGTACTTTGGTGTAAAATTGAGATGTATACTACCTTAAATTCAGAGCATAGTAGTACTGAGAAATTAACTTTTTTGTCTTGATGAACTGAGGCATGAAACAACTTTAAACCTAGTCATACTCATCTGGGAAGTCAACCAAATCTGTTTGCATTAGGTTTGCAGTCAGGACTTTTGAGTACAATTGAATTGTATACTACTTTTATGTCAAAGCATTCTATTCACTGTGAAATCAACTTTTTTGTCTTTATGTGCACAGCTATGAAACAACTTTCAGACATCTCAGAATCATGTGGGAAGTTAACCTATGGTGTTTCCATTAGGTTTGCAGTAAGTACTTTGGTGTAAAATTGAAATGCATACTATTTGTATTGTCGAAGCATTGCATGCACTGAGATAACAACTTTTTTGTGTTGATGTGTACAGCCATGAAACAACTTTCAAACTACTCATAATCATGTGGGAAGTTAACCTAAGGTGTTTCCATTAGTTTGCAGTAAGTACTTTGGTGTAAAATTGAGATGTATACTACCTTAAAGTCAGAGCATAGTCGTACTGAGAAATTAACTTTTTTGTCTTGATGAACTGAGGCATGAAACAACTTTAAACCTAGTCATACTCATCTGGGAAGTCAACCAAATCTGTTTGCATTAGGTTTGCAGTCAGGACTTTTGAGTACAATTGAAATGTATACTACTTTTATGTCAAAGCATTCTATTCACTGTGAAATCAACTTTTTTGTCTTTATGTGCACAGGTATGAAACAACTTTCAGACATCTCAGAATCATGTGGGAAGTTAAATTAAAGTGTTTCCATTAGGTTTGCAGTAAGTGCTTTGGAGTAATATTGAAATGTATACTATTTGTATTGTTTAAGCACTGCATGCACTGAGATAACAACTTTTTTGTGTTGATGTGTACAGCCATGAAACAACTTTCAAACTACTCATAATCATGTGGAAAGTTAACCTAAAGTGTTTCCATTAGGTTTGCAGTAAGTGTTTTGGTGTAAAATTGAATTGTATACTACTTTTATGTCAAAGCATTCTATTCACTGTGAAATCAACTTTTTTGTCTTTATGTGCACAGCTATGAAACAACTTTCAGACATCTCAGAATCATGTGGGAAGTTAAACTATGGTGTTTCCATTAGGTTTGCAGTAAGTACTTTGGTGTAAAATTGAAATGCATACTATTTGTATTGTCGAAGCATTGCATGCACTGAGATAACAACTTTTTTGTGTTGATGTGTACAGCCATGAAACAACTTTCAAACTACTCATAATCATGTGGGAAGTTAACCTAAGGTGTTTCCATTAGTTTGCAGTAAGTACTTTGGTGTAAAATTGAGATGTATACTACCTTAAAGTCAGAGCATAGTAGTACTGAGAAATTAACTTTTTTGTCTTGATGAACTGAGGCATGAAACAACTTTAAACCTAGTCATACTCATCTGGGAAGTCAACCAAATCTGTTTGCATTAGGTTTGCAGTCAGGACTTTTGAGTACAATTGAAATGTATACTACTTTTATGTCAAAGCATTCTATTCACTGTGAAATCAACTTTTTTGTCTTTATGTGCACAGCTATGAAACAACTTTCAGACATCTCAGAATCATGTGGGAAGTTAACCTAAGTTGTTTCCATTAGGTTTGCAGTAAGTGCTTTGGTGTAAAATTGAAATGTATACTATTTGAATTGTCTAAGCATTGCATGCACTGAGATAACAACTTTTTTGTGTTGATGTGTACAGCCATGAAACAACTTTCAAACTACTCATAATCATGTGGAAAGTTGACCTAAGGTGTTTCCATTAGGTTTGCAGTAAGTGCTTTGGTGTAAAATTGAAATGTATACTATTTGTATTGTAAAAGCATTGCATGCACTGAGAAAACAACTTTTTTGTCTTGATGTGCACAGGTATGAAACAACTTTCAGACATCTCAGAATCATGTGGGAAGTTAACCTAAGGTGTTTCCATTAGTTTGCAGTAAGTACTTTGGTGTAAAATTGAGATGTATACTACCTTAAAGTCAGAGCATAGTAGTACTGAGAAATTAACTTTTTTGTCTTGATGAACTGAGGCATGAAACAACTTTAAACCTAGTCATACTCATCTGGGAAGTCAACCAAATCTGTTTGCATTAGGTTTGCAGTCAGGACTTTTGAGTACAATTGAAATGTATACTACTTTTATGTCAAAGCATTCTATTCACTGTGAAATCAACTTTTTTGTCTTTATGTGCACAGCTATGAAACAACTTTCAGACATCTCAGAATCATGTGGGAAGTTAAACTATGGTGTTTCCATTAGGTTTGCAGTATGTACTTTGGTGTAAAATTGAAATGCATACTATTTGTATTGTCGAAGCATTGCATGCACTGAGATAACAACTTTTTTGTGTTGATGCGTACAGCCATGATACAACTTTCAAACTACTCATAATCATGTGGGAAGTTAACCTAAGGTGTTTCCATTAGTTTGCAGTAAGTACTTTGGTGTAAAATTGAGATGTATACTACCTTAAAGTCAGAGCATAGTAGTACTGAGAAATTAACTTTTTTGTCTTGATGAAGTGAGGCATGAAACAACTTTAAACCTAGTCATACTCATCTGGGAAGTCAACCAAATCTGTTTGCATTAGGTTTGCAGTCAGGACTTTTGAGTACAATTGAAATGTATACTACTTTTATGTCAAAGCATTCTATTCACTGTGAAATCAACTTTTTTGTCTTTATGTGCACAGCTATGAAACAACTTTCAGACATCTCAGAATCATGTGGGAAGTTAACCTAAGTTGTTTCCATTAGGTTTGCAGTAAGTGCTTTGGTGTAAAATTGAAATGTATACTATTTGAATTGTCTAAGCATTGCATGCACTGAGATAACAACTTTTTTGTGTTGATGTGTACAGCCATGAAACAACTTTCAAACTACTCATAATCATGTGGAAAGTTGACCTAAGGTGTTTCCATTAGGTTTGCAGTAAGTGCTTTGGTGTAAAATTGAAATGTATACTATTTGTATTGTAAAAGCATTGCATGCACTGAGAAAACAACTTTTTTGTCTTGATGTGCACAGGTATGAAACAACTTTCAGACATCTCAGAATCATGTGGGAAGTTAACCTAAGGTGTTTCCATTAGTTTGCAGTAAGTACTTTGGTGTAAAATTGAGATGTATACTACCTTAAAGTCAGAGCATAGTAGTACTGAGAAATTAACTTTTTTGTCTTGATGAACTGAGGCATGAAACAACTTTAAACCTAGTCATACTCATCTGGGAAGTCAACCAAATCTGTTTGCATTAGGTTTGCAGTCAGGACTTTTGAGTACAATTGAAATATATACTACTTTTATGTCAAAGCATTCTATTCACTGTGAAATCAACTTTTTTGTCTTTATGTGCACAGCTATGAAACAACTTTCAGACATCTCAGAATCATGTGGGAAGTTAACCTAAGTTGTTTCCATTAGGTTTGCAGTAAGTGCTTTGGTGTAAAATTGAAATGTATACTATTTGAATTGTCTAAGCATTGCATGCACTGAGATAACAACTTTTTTGTGTTGATGTGTACAGCCATGAAACACTTTCAAACTACTCATAATCATGTGGAAAGTTGACCTAAGGTGTTTCCATTAGGTTTAGCAGTAAGTGCTTTGGTGTAAAATTGAAATGTATACTATTTGTATTGTAAAAGCATTGCATGCACTGAGAAAACAACTTTTTTGTGTTGATGTGCACAGGTATGAAACAACTTTCAGACATCTCAGAATCATGTGGGAAGTTAACCTAAGGTGTTTCCATTAGTTTGCAGTAAGTACTTTGGTGTAAAATTGAGATGTATACTACCTTAAAGTCAGAGCATAGTAGTACTGAGAAATTAACTTTTTTGTCTTGATGAACTGAGGCATGAAACAACTTTAAACCTAGTCATACTCATCTGGGAAGTCAACCAAATCTGTTTGCATTAGGTTTGCAGTCAGGACTTTTGAGTACAATTGAAATGTATACTACTTTTATGTCAAAGCATTCTATTCACTGTGAAATCAACTTTTTTGTCTTTATGTGCACAGCTATGAAACAACTTTCAGACATCTCAGAATCATGTGGGAAGTTAACCTAAGTTGTTTCCATTAGGTTTGCAGTAAGTGCTTTGGTGTAAAATTGAAATGTATACTATTTGAATTGTCTAAGCATTGCATGCACTGAGATAACAACTTTTTTGTGTTGATGTGTACAGCCATGAAACAACTTTCAAACTACTCATAATCATGTGGAAAGTTGACCTAAGGTGTTTCCATTAGGTTTGCAGTAAGTGCTTTGGTGTAAAATTGAAATGTATACTATTTGTATTGTAAAAGCATTGCATGCACTGAGAAAACAACTTTTTTGTCTTGATGTGCACAGGTATGAAACAACTTTCAGACATCTCAGAATCATGTGGGAAGTTAACCTAAGGTGTTTCCATTAGTTTGCAGTAAGTACTTTGGTGTAAAATTGAGATGTATACTACCTTAAAGTCAGAGCATAGTAGTACTGAGAAATTAACTTTTTTGTCTTGATGAACTGAGGCATGAAACAACTTTAAACCTAGTCATACTCATCTGGGAAGTCAACCAAATCTGTTTGCATTAGGTTTGCAGTCAGGACTTTTGAGTACAATTGAAATGTATACTACTTTTATGTCAAAGCATTCTATTCACTGTGAAATCAACTTTTTTGTCTTTATGTGCACAGGTATGAAACAACTTTCAGACATCTCAGAATCATGTGGGAAGTTAACCTAAGTTGTTTCCATTAGGTTTGCAGTAAGTGCTTTGGTGTAAAATTGAAATGTATACTATTTGAATTGTCTAAGCATTGCATGCACTGAGATAACAACTTTTTTGTGTTGATGTGTACAGCCATGAAACAACTTTCAAACTACTCATAATCATGTGGAAAGTTGACCTAAGGTGTTTCCATTAGGTTTGCAGTAAGTGCTTTGGTGTAAAATTGAAATGTATACTATTTGTATTGTAAAAGCATTGCATGCACTGAGAAAACAACTTTTTTGTCTTGATGTGCACAGGTATGAAACAACTTTCAGACATCTCAGAATCATGTGGGAAGTTAACCTAAGGTGTTTCCATTAGTTTGCAGTAAGTACTTTGGTGTAAAATTGAGATGTATACTACCTTAAAGTCAGAGCATAGTAGTACTGAGAAATTAACTTTTTTGTCTTGATGAACTGAGGCATGAAACAACTTTAAACCTAGTCATACTCATCTGGGAAGTCAACCAAATCTGTTTGCATTAGGTTTGCAGTCAGGACTTTTGAGTACAATTGAAATGTATACTACTTTTATGTCAAAGCATTCTATTCACTGTGAAATCAACTTTTTTGTCTTTATGTGCACAGCTATGAAACAACTTTCAGACATCTCAGAATCATGTGGGAAGTTAAACTATGGTGTTTCCATTAGGTTTGCAGTATGTACTTTGGTGTAAAATTGAAATGCATACTATTTGTATTGTCGAAGCATTGCATGCACTGAGATAACAACTTTTTTGTGTTGATGTGTACAGCCATGATACAACTTTCAAACTACTCATAATCATGTGGGAAGTTAACCTAAGGTGTTTCCATTAGTTTGCAGTAAGTACTTTGGTGTAAAATTGAGATGTATACTACCTTAAAGTCAGAGCATAGTAGTACTGAGAAATTAACTTTTTTGTCTTGATGAACTGAGGCATGAAACAACTTTAAACCTAGTCATACTCATCTGGGAAGTCAACCAAATCTGTTTGCATTAGGTTTGCAGTCAGGACTTTTGAGTACAATTGAAATGTATACTACTTTTATGTCAAAGCATTCTATTCACTGTGAAATCAACTTTTTTGTCTTTATGTGCACAGCTATGAAACAACTTTCAGACATCTCAGAATCATGTGGGAAGTTAACCTAAGTTGTTTCCATTAGGTTTGCAGTAAGTGCTTTGGTGTAAAATTGAAATGTATACTATTTGAATTGTCTAAGCATTGCATGCACTGAGATAACAACTTTTTTGTGTTGATGTGTACAGCCATGAAACAACTTTCAAACTACTCATAATCATGTGGAAAGTTGACCTAAGGTGTTTCCATTAGGTTTGCAGTAAGTGCTTTGGTGTAAAATTGAAATGTATACTATTTGTATTGTAAAAGCATTGCATGCACTGAGAAAACAACTTTTTTGTCTTGATGTGCACAGGTATGAAACAACTTTCAGACATCTCAGAATCATGTGGGAAGTTAACCTAAGGTGTTTCCATTAGTTTGCAGTAAGTACTTTGGTGTAAAATTGAGATGTATACTACCTTAAAGTCAGAGCATAGTAGTACTGAGAAATTAACTTTTTTGTCTTGATGAACTGAGGCATGAAACAACTTTAAACCTAGTCATACTCATCTGGGAAGTCAACCAAATCTGTTTGCATTAGGTTTGCAGTCAGGACTTTTGAGTACAATTGAAATGTATACTACTTTTATGTCAAAGCATTCTATTCACTGTGAAATCAACTTTTTTGTCTTTATGTGCACAGCTATGAAACAACTTTCAGACATCTCAGAATCATGTGGGAAGTTAACCTAAGTTGTTTCCATTAGGTTTGCAGTAAGTGCTTTGGTGTAAAATTGAAATGTATACTATTTGAATTGTCTAAGCATTGCATGCACTGAGATAACAACTTTTTTGTGTTGATGTGTACAGCCATGAAACAACTTTCAAACTACTCATAATCATGTGGAAAGTTGACCTAAGGTGTTTCCATTAGGTTTGCAGTAAGTGCTTTGGTGTAAAATTGAAATGTATACTATTTGTATTGTAAAAGCATTGCATGCACTGAGAAAACAACTTTTTTGTCTTGATGTGCACAGGTATGAAACAACTTTCAGACATCTCAGAATCATGTGGGAAGTTAACCTAAGGTGTTTCCATTAGTTTGCAGTAAGTACTTTGGTGTAAAATTGAGATGTATACTACCTTAAAGTCAGAGCATAGTAGTACTGAGAAATTAACTTTTTTGTCTTGATGAACTGAGGCATGAAACAACTTTAAACCTAGTCATACTCATCTGGGAAGTCAACCAAATCTGTTTGCATTAGGTTTGCAGTCAGGACTTTTGAGTACAATTGAAATGTATACTACTTTTATGTCAAAGCATTCTATTCACTGTGAAATCAACTTTTTTGTCTTTATGTGCACAGCTATGAAACAACTTTCAGACATCTCAGAATCATGTGGGAAGTTAACCTAAGTTGCTTCCATTAGGTTTGCAGTAAGTGCTTTGGTGTAAAATTGAAATGTATACTATTTGAATTGTCTAAGCATTGCATGCACTGAGATAACAACTTTTTTGTGTTGATGTGTACAGCCATGAAACAACTTTCAAACTACTCATAATCATGTGGAAAGTTGACCTAAGGTGTTTCCATTAGGTTTGCAGTAAGTGCTTTGGTGTAAAATTGAAATGTATACTATTTGTATTGTAAAAGCATTGCATGCACTGAGAAAACAACTTTTTTGTCTTGATGTGCACAGGTATGAAACAACTTTCAGACATCTCAGAATCATGTGGGAAGTTAACCTAAGGTGTTTCCATTAGTTTGCAGTAAGTACTTTGGTGTAAAATTGAGATGTATACTACCTTAAAGTCAGAGCATAGTAGTACTGAGAAATTAACTTTTTTGTCTTGATGAACTGAGGCATGAAACAACTTTAAACCTAGTCATACTCATCTGGGAAGTCAACCAAATCTGTTTGCATTAGGTTTGCAGTCAGGACTTTTGAGTACAATTGAAATGTATACTACTTTTATGTCAAAGCATTCTATTCACTGTGAAATCAACTTTTTTGTCTTTATGTGCACAGGTATGAAACAACTTTCAGACATCTCAGAATCATGTGGGAAGTTAACCTAAGTTGTTTCCATTAGGTTTGCAGTAAGTGCTTTGGTGTAAAATTGAAATGTATACTATTTGAATTGTCTAAGCATTGCATGCACTGAGATAACAACTTTTTTGTGTTGATGTGTACAGCCATGAAACAACTTTCAAACTACTCATAATCATGTGGAAAGTTGACCTAAGGTGTTTCCATTAGGTTTGCAGTAAGTGCTTTGGTGTAAAATTGAAATGTATACTATTTGTATTGTAAAAGCATTGCATGCACTGAGAAAACAACTTTTTTGTCTTGATGTGCACAGGTATGAAACAACTTTCAGACATCTCAGAATCATGTGGGAAGTTAACCTAAGGTGTTTCCATTAGTTTGCAGTAAGTACTTTGGTGTAAAATTGAGATGTATACTACCTTAAAGTCAGAGCATAGTAGTACTGAGAAATTAACTTTTTTGTCTTGATGAACTGAGGCATGAAACAACTTTAAACCTAGTCATACTCATCTGGGAAGTCAACCAAATCTGTTTGCATTAGGTTTGCAGTCAGGACTTTTGAGTACAATTGAAATGTATACTACTTTTATGTCAAAGCATTCTATTCACTGTGAAATCAACTTTTTTGTCTTTATGTGCACAGCTATGAAACAACTTTCAGACATCTCAGAATCATGTGGGAAGTTAAACTATGGTGTTTCCATTAGGTTTGCAGTATGTACTTTGGTGTAAAATTGAAATGCATACTATTTGTATTGTCGAAGCATTGCATGCACTGAGATAACAACTTTTTTGTGTTGATGTGTACAGCCATGATACAACTTTCAAACTACTCATAATCATGTGGGAAGTTAACCTAAGGTGTTTCCATTAGTTTGCAGTAAGTACTTTGGTGTAAAATTGAGATGTATACTACCTTAAAGTCAGAGCATAGTAGTACTGAGAAATTAACTTTTTTGTCTTGATGAACTGAGGCATGAAACAACTTTAAACCTAGTCATACTCATCTGGGAAGTCAACCAAATCTGTTTGCATTAGGTTTGCAGTCAGGACTTTTGAGTACAATTGAAATGTATACTACTTTTATGTCAAAGCATTCTATTCACTGTGAAATCAACTTTTTTGTCTTTATGTGCACAGCTATGAAACAACTTTCAGACATCTCAGAATCATGTGGGAAGTTAACCTAAGTTGTTTCCATTAGGTTTGCAGTAAGTGCTTTGGTGTAAAATTGAAATGTATACTATTTGAATTGTCTAAGCATTGCATGCACTGAGATAACAACTTTTTTGTGTTGATGTGTACAGCCATGAAACAACTTTCAAACTACTCATAATCATGTGGAAAGTTGACCTAAGGTGTTTCCATTAGGTTTGCAGTAAGTGCTTTGGTGTAAAATTGAAATGTATACTATTTGTATTGTAAAAGCATTGCATGCACTGAGAAAACAACTTTTTTGTCTTGATGTGCACAGGTATGAAACAACTTTCAGACATCTCAGAATCATGTGGGAAGTTAACCTAAGGTGTTTCCATTAGTTTGCAGTAAGTACTTTGGTGTAAAATTGAGATGTATACTACCTTAAAGTCAGAGCATAGTAGTACTGAGAAATTAACTTTTTTGTCTTGATGAACTGAGGCATGAAACAACTTTAAACCTAGTCATACTCATCTGGGAAGTCAACCAAATCTGTTTGCATTAGGTTTGCAGTCAGGACTTTTGAGTACAATTGAAATGTATACTACTTTTATGTCAAAGCATTCTATTCACTGTGAAATCAACTTTTTTGTCTTTATGTGCACAGCTATGAAACAACTTTCAGACATCTCAGAATCATGTGGGAAGTTAACCTAAGTTGTTTCCATTAGGTTTGCAGTAAGTGCTTTGGTGTAAAATTGAAATGTATACTATTTGAATTGTCTAAGCATTGCATGCACTGAGATAACAACTTTTTTGTGTTGATGTGTACAGCCATGAAACAACTTTCAAACTACTCATAATCATGTGGAAAGTTGACCTAAGGTGTTTCCATTAGGTTTGCAGTAAGTGCTTTGGTGTAAAATTGAAATGTATACTATTTGTATTGTAAAAGCATTGCATGCACTGAGAAAACAACTTTTTTGTCTTGATGTGCACAGGTATGAAACAACTTTCAGACATCTCAGAATCATGTGGGAAGTTAACCTAAGGTGTTTCCATTAGTTTGCAGTAAGTACTTTGGTGTAAAATTGAGATGTATACTACCTTAAAGTCAGAGCATAGTAGTACTGAGAAATTAACTTTTTTGTCTTGATGAACTGAGGCATGAAACAACTTTAAACCTAGTCATACTCATCTGGGAAGTCAACCAAATCTGTTTGCATTAGGTTTGCAGTCAGGACTTTTGAGTACAATTGAAATGTATACTACTTTTATGTCAAAGCATTCTATTCACTGTGAAATCAACTTTTTTGTCTTTATGTGCACAGCTATGAAACAACTTTCAGACATCTCAGAATCATGTGGGAAGTTAACCTAAGTTGCTTCCATTAGGTTTGCAGTAAGTGCTTTGGTGTAAAATTGAAATGTATACTATTTGAATTGTCTAAGCATTGCATGCACTGAGATAACAACTTTTTTGTGTTGATGTGTACAGCCATGAAACAACTTTCAAACTACTCATAATCATGTGGAAAGTTGACCTAAGGTGTTTCCATTAGGTTTGCAGTAAGTGCTTTGGTGTAAAATTGAAATGTATACTATTTGTATTGTAAAAGCATTGCATGCACTGAGAAAACAACTTTTTTGTCTTGATGTGCACAGGTATGAAACAACTTTCAGACATCTCAGAATCATGTGGGAAGTTAACCTAAGGTGTTTCCATTAGTTTGCAGTAAGTACTTTGGTGTAAAATTGAGATGTATACTACCTTAAAGTCAGAGCATAGTAGTACTGAGAAATTAACTTTTTTGTCTTGATGAACTGAGGCATGAAACAACTTTAAACCTAGTCATACTCATCTGGGAAGTCAACCAAATCTGTTTGCATTAGGTTTGCAGTCAGGACTTTTGAGTACAATTGAAATGTATACTACTTTTATGTCAAAGCATTCTATTCACTGTGAAATCAACTTTTTTGTCTTTATGTGCACAGCTATGAAACAACTTTCAGACATCTCAGAATCATGTGGGAAGTTAACCTAAGTTGTTTCCATTAGGTTTGCAGTAAGTGCTTTGGTGTAAAATTGAAATGTATACTATTTGAATTGTCTAAGCATTGCATGCACTGAGATAACAACTTTTTTGTGTTGATGTGTACAGCCATGAAACAACTTTCAAACTACTCATAATCATGTGGAAAGTTGACCTAAGGTGTTTCCATTAGGTTTGCAGTAAGTGCTTTGGTGTAAAATTGAAATGTATACTATTTGTATTGTAAAAGCATTGCATGCACTGAGAAAACAACTTTTTTGTCTTGATGTGCACAGGTATGAAACAACTTTCAGACATCTCAGAATCATGTGGGAAGTTAACCTAAGGTGTTTCCATTAGTTTGCAGTAAGTACTTTGGTGTAAAATTGAGATGTATACTACCTTAAAGTCAGAGCATAGTAGTACTGAGAAATTAACTTTTTTGTCTTGATGAACTGAGGCATGAAACAACTTTAAACCTAGTCATACTCATCTGGGAAGTCAACCAAATCTGTTTGCATTAGGTTTGCAGTCAGGACTTTTGAGTACAATTGAAATGTATACTACTTTTATGTCAAAGCATTCTATTCACTGTGAAATCAACTTTTTTGTCTTTATGTGCACAGCTATGAAACAACTTTCAGACATCTCAGAATCATGTGGGAAGTTAACCTAAGTTGTTTCCATTAGGTTTGCAGTAAGTGCTTTGGTGTAAAATTGAAATGTATACTATTTGAATTGTCTAAGCATTGCATGCACTGAGATAACAACTTTTTTGTGTTGATGTGTACAGCCATGAAACAACTTTCAAACTACTCATAATCATGTGGAAAGTTGACCTAAGGTGTTTCCATTAGGTTTGCAGTAAGTGCTTTGGTGTAAAATTGAAATGTATACTATTTGTATTGTAAAAGCATTGCATGCACTGAGAAAACAACTTTTTTGTCTTGATGTGCACAGGTATGAAACAACTTTCAGACATCTCAGAATCATATGGGAAGTTAATCTAAGTTGTTTCCATTAGGTTTGCAGTAAGTACTTTGGTGTAAAATTGAAATGTATACTATTTGTATTGTCTAAGCATTACATGCACTGAGATAACAACTTTTTTGTGTTGATGTGTACAGCCATGAATCAACTTTCAAACTACTCATAATCATGTGGGAAGTTAACCTAAGGTGTTTCCATTAGTTTGCAGTAATTACTTTGGTGTAGAATTGAGATGTATACTACCTTAATGTCAGAGCATAGTAGTACTGAGAAAGTAACTTTTTTGTCTTGATGAACTCAGGCATGAAAAACTTTAAACCTAGTCATACTCATCTGGGAAGTTAACCAAATCTGTTTGCATTAAGTTTGCAGTCAGGACTTTTGAGTACAATTGAAATGTATACTACTTTTATGTCAAATCATTCTACTCACTGTGAAATCAACTTTTTTGTCTTTATGTGCACAGGTATGAAACAACTTTCAGACATCTCAGAATCATGTGGGAAGTTAACTTAAAGTGTTTCCATTAGGTTTGCAGTAAGTGCTTTGGAGTAAAATTGAAATGTATACTATTTGTATTGTTTAAGCACTGCATGCACTGAGATAACAACTTTTTTGTGTTGATGTGTACAGCCATGAAACAACTTTCAAACTACTCATAATCATGTGGAAAGTTAACCTAAAGTGTTTCCATTAGGTTTGCAGTAAGTGCTTTGGTGTAAAATTGAAATGTATACTACTTTTATGTCAAAGCATTCTAATCACTGTGAAATCAACTTTTTTGTCTTTATGTGTAAGCTATGAAACAACTTTCAGACATCTCAGAATCATGTGGGAAGTTAACCTATGGTGTTTCCATTAGGTTTGCAGTAAGTGCTTTGGAGTAAAATTGAAATGTATACTATCTGTATTGTCTAAGCATTGCATGCACTGAGATAACAACTTTTTTGTGTTGATGTGTACAGCCATGAAACAACTTTCAAACTACTCATAATCATGTGGGAAGTTAACCTAAGGTGTTTCCATTAGTTTGCAGTAAGTACTTTGGTGTAAAATTGAGATGTATACTACCTTAAAGTCAGAGCATAGTCGTACTGAGAAATTAACTTTTTTGTCTTGATGAACTGAGGCATGAAACAACTTTAAACCTAGTCATACTCATCTGGGAAGTCAACCAAATCTGTTTGCATTAGGTTTGCAGTCAGGACTTTTGAGTACAATTGAAATGTATACTACTTTTATGTCAAAGCATTCTATTCACTGTGAAATCAACTTTTTTGTCTTTATGTGCACAGGTATGAAACAACTTTCAGACATCTCAGAATCATGTGGGAAGTTAAATTAAAGTGTTTCCATTAGGTTTGCAGTAAGTGCTTTGGAGTAATATTGAAATGTATACTATTTGTATTGTTTAAGCACTGCATGCACTGAGATAACAACTTTTTTGTGTTGATGTGTACAGCCATGAAACAACTTTCAAACTACTCATAATCATGTGGAAAGTTAACCTAAAGTGTTTCCATTAGGTTTGCAGTAAGTGTTTTGGTGTAAAATTGAATTGTATACTACTTTTATGTCAAAGCATTCTATTCACTGTGAAATCAACTTTTTTGTCTTTATGTGCACAGCTATGAAACAACTTTCAGACATCTCAGAATCATGTGGGAAGTTAAACTATGGTGTTTCCATTAGGTTTGCAGTAAGTACTTTGGTGTAAAATTGAAATGCATACTATTTGTATTGTCGAAGCATTGCATGCACTGAGATAACAACTTTTTTGTGTTGATGTGTACAGCCATGAAACAACTTTCAAACTACTCATAATCATGTGGGAAGTTAACCTAAGGTGTTTCCATTAGTTTGCAGTAAGTACTTTGGTGTAAAATTGAGATGTATACTACCTTAAAGTCAGAGCATAGTAGTACTGAGAAATTAACTTTTTTCTCTTGATGAACTGAGGCATGAAACAACTTTAAACCTAGTCATACTCATCTGGGAAGTCAACCAAATCTGTTTGCATTAGGTTTGCAGTCAGGACTTTTGAGTACAATTGAAATGTATACTACTTTTATGTCAAAGCATTCTATTCACTGTGAAATCAACTTTTTTGTCTTTATGTGCACAGCTATGAAACAACTTTCAGACATCTCAGAATCATGTGGGAAGTTAACCTAAGTTGTTTCCATTAGGTTTGCAGTAAGTGCTTTGGTGTAAAATTGAAATGTATACTATTTGAATTGTCTAAGCATTGCATGCACTGAGATAACAACTTTTTTGTGTTGATGTGTACAGCCATGAAACAACTTTCAAACTACTCATAATCATGTGGAAAGTTGACCTAAGGTGTTTCCATTAGGTTTGCAGTAAGTGCTTTGGTGTAAAATTGAAATGTATACTATTTGTATTGTAAAAGCATTGCATGCACTGAGAAAACAACTTTTTTGTCTTGATGTGCACAGGTATGAAACAACTTTCAGACATCTCAGAATCATGTGGGAAGTTAACCTAAGGTGTTTCCATTAGTTTGCAGTAAGTACTTTGGTGTAAAATTGAGATGTATACTACCTTAAAGTCAGAGCATAGTAGTACTGAGAAATTAACTTTTTTGTCTTGATGAACTGAGGCATGAAACAACTTTAAACCTAGTCATACTCATCTGGGAAGTCAACCAAATCTGTTTGCATTAGGTTTGCAGTCAGGACTTTTGAGTACAATTGAAATGTATACTACTTTTATGTCAAAGCATTCTATTCACTGTGAAATCAACTTTTTTGTCTTTATGTGCACAGCTATGAAACAACTTTCAGACATCTCAGAATCATGTGGGAAGTTAACCTATGGTGTTTCCATTAGGTTTGCAGTAAGTACTTTGGTGTAAAATTGAAATGCATACTATTTGTATTGTCGAAGCATTGCATGCACTGAGATAACAACTTTTTTGTGTTGATGTGTACAGCCATGAAACAACTTTCAAACTACTCATAATCATGTGGGAAGTTAACCTAAGGTGTTTCCATTAGTTTGCAGTAAGTACTTTGGTGTAAAATTGAGATGTATACTACCTTAAAGTCAGAGCATAGTCGTACTGAGAAATTAACTTTTTTGTCTTGATGAAGTGAGGCATGAAACAACTTTAAACCTAGTCATACTCATCTGGGAAGTCAACCAAATCTGTTTGCATTAGGTTTGCAGTCAGGACTTTTGAGTACAATTGAAATGTATACTACTTTTATGTCAAAGCATTCTATTCACTGTGAAATCAACTTTTTTGTCTTTATGTGCACAGGTATGAAACAACTTTCAGACATCTCAGAATCATGTGGGAAGTTAAATTAAAGTGTTTCCATTAGGTTTGCAGTAAGTGCTTTGGAGTAATATTGAAATGTATACTATTTGTATTGTTTAAGCACTGCATGCACTGAGATAACAACTTTTTTGTGTTGATGTGTACAGCCATGAAACAACTTTCAAACTACTCATAATCATGTGGAAAGTTAACCTAAAGTGTTTCCATTAGGTTTGCAGTAAGTGTTTTGGTGTAAAATTGAATTGTATACTACTTTTATGTCAAAGCATTCTATTCACTGTGAAATCAACTTTTTTGTCTTTATGTGCACAGCTATGAAACAACTTTCAGACATCTCAGAATCATGTGGGAAGTTAAACTATGGTGTTTCCATTAGGTTTGCAGTAAGTACTTTGGTGTAAAATTGAAATGCATACTATTTGTATTGTCGAAGCATTGCATGCACTGAGATAACAACTTTTTTGTGTTGATGTGTACAGCCATGAAACAACTTTCAAACTACTCATAATCATGTGGGAAGTTAACCTAAGGTGTTTCCATTAGTTTGCAGTAAGTACTTTGGTGTAAAATTGAGATGTATACTACCTTAAAGTCAGAGCATAGTAGTACTGAGAAATTAACTTTTTTGTCTTGATGAACTGAGGCATGAAACAACTTTAAACCTAGTCATACTCATCTGGGAAGTCAACCAAATCTGTTTGCATTAGGTTTGCAGTCAGGACTTTTGAGTACAATTGAAATGTATACTACTTTTATGTCAAAGCATTCTATTCACTGTGAAATCAACTTTTTTGTCTTTATGTGCACAGCTATGAAACAAATTTCAGACATCTCAGAATCATGTGGGAAGTTAACCTAAGTTGTTTCCATTAGGTTTGCAGTAAGTGCTTTGGTGTAAAATTGAAATGTATACTATTTGAATTGTCTAAGCATTGCATGCACTGAGATAACAACTTTTTTGTGTTGATGTGTACAGCCATGAAACAACTTTCAAACTACTCATAATCATGTGGAAAGTTGACCTAAGGTGTTTCCATTAGGTTTGCAGTAAGTGCTTTGGTGTAAAATTGAAATGTATACTATTTGTATTGTAAAAGCATTGCATGCACTGAGAAAACAACTTTTTTGTCTTGATGTGCACAGGTATGAAACAACTTTCAGACATCTCAGAATCATGTGGGAAGTTAACCTAAGGTGTTTCCATTAGTTTGCAGTAAGTACTTTGGTGTAAAATTGAGATGTATACTACCTTAAAGTCAGAGCATAGTAGTACTGAGAAATTAACTTTTTTGTCTTGATGAACTGAGGCATGAAACAACTTTAAACCTAGTCATACTCATCTGGGAAGTCAACCAAATCTGTTTGCATTAGGTTTGCAGTCAGGACTTTTGAGTACAATTGAAATGTATACTACTTTTATGTCAAAGCATTCTATTCACTGTGAAATCAACTTTTTTGTCTTTATGTGCACAGCTATGAAACAACTTTCAGACATCTCAGAATCATGTGGGAAGTTAAACTATGGTGTTTCCATTAGGTTTGCAGTATGTACTTTGGTGTAAAATTGAAATGCATACTATTTGTATTGTCGAAGCATTGCATGCACTGAGATAACAACTTTTTTGTGTTGATGTGTACAGCCATGATACAACTTTCAAACTACTCATAATCATGTGGGAAGTTAACCTAAGGTGTTTCCATTAGTTTGCAGTAAGTACTTTGGTGTAAAATTGAGATGTATACTACCTTAAAGTCAGAGCATAGTAGTACTGAGAAATTAACTTTTTTGTCTTGATGAACTGAGGCATGAAACAACTTTAAACCTAGTCATACTCATCTGGGAAGTCAACCAAATCTGTTTGCATTAGGTTTGCAGTCAGGACTTTTGAGTACAATTGAAATGTATACTACTTTTATGTCAAAGCATTCTATTCACTGTGAAATCAACTTTTTTGTCTTTATGTGCACAGCTATGAAACAACTTTCAGACATCTCAGAATCATGTGGGAAGTTAACCTAAGTTGTTTCCATTAGGTTTGCAGTAAGTGCTTTGGTGTAAAATTGAAATGTATACTATTTGAATTGTCTAAGCATTGCATGCACTGAGATAACAACTTTTTTGTGTTGATGTGTACAGCCATGAAACAACTTTCAAACTACTCATAATCATGTGGAAAGTTGACCTAAGGTGTTTCCATTAGGTTTGCAGTAAGTGCTTTGGTGTAAAATTGAAATGTATACTATTTGTATTGTAAAAGCATTGCATGCACTGAGAAAACAACTTTTTTGTCTTGATGTGCACAGGTATGAAACAACTTTCAGACATCTCAGAATCATGTGGGAAGTTAACCTAAGGTGTTTCCATTAGTTTGCAGTAAGTACTTTGGTGTAAAATTGAGATGTATACTACCTTAAAGTCAGAGCATAGTAGTACTGAGAAATTAACTTTTTTGTCTTGATGAAGTGAGGCATGAAACAACTTTAAACCTAGTCATACTCATCTGGGAAGTCAACCAAATCTGTTTGCATTAGGTTTGCAGTCAGGACTTTTGAGTACAATTGAAATGTATACTACTTTTATGTCAAAGCATTCTATTCACTGTGAAATCAACTTTTTTGTCTTTATGTGCAGAGGTATGAAACAACTTTCAGACATCTCAGAATCATGTGGGAAGTTAAATTAAAGTGTTTCCATTAGGTTTGCAGTAAGTGCTTTGGAGTAATATTGAAATGTATACTATTTGTATTGTTTAAGCACTGCATGCACTGAGATAACAACTTTTTTGTGTTGATGTGTACAGCCATGAAACAACTTTCAAACTACTCATAATCATGTGGAAAGTTAACCTAAAGTGTTTCCATTAGGTTTGCAGTAAGTGTTTTGGTGTAAAATTGAATTGTATACTACTTTTATGTCAAAGCATTCTATTCACTGTGAAATCAACTTTTTTGTCTTTATGTGCACAGCTATGAAACAACTTTCAGACATCTCAGAATCATGTGGGAAGTTAACCTAAGGTGTTTCCATTAGTTTGCAGTAAGTACTTTGGTGTAAAATTGAGATGTATACTACCTTAAAGTCAGAGCATAGTAGTACTGAGAAATTAACTTTTTTGTCTTGATGAACTGAGGCATGAAACAACTTTAAACCTAGTCATACTCATCTGGGAAGTCAACCAAATCTGTTTGCATTAGGTTTGCAGTCAGGACTTTTGAGTACAATTGAAATGTATACTACTTTTATGTCAAAGCATTCTATTCACTGTGAAATCAACTTTTTTGTCTTTATGTGCACAGGTATGAAACAACTTTCAGACATCTCAGAATCATGTGGGAAGTTAACCTAAGTTGTTTCCATTAGGTTTGCAGTAAGTGCTTTGGTGTAAAATTGAAATGTATACTATTTGAATTGTCTAAGCATTGCATGCACTGAGATAACAACTTTTTTGTGTTGATGTGTACAGCCATGAAACAACTTTCAAACTACTCATAATCATGTGGAAAGTTGACCTAAGGTGTTTCCATTAGGTTTGCAGTAAGTGCTTTGGTGTAAAATTGAAATGTATACTATTTGTATTGTAAAAGCATTGCATGCACTGAGAAAACAACTTTTTTGTCTTGATGTGCACAGGTATGAAACAACTTTCAGACATCTCAGAATCATGTGGGAAGTTAACCTAAGGTGTTTCCATTAGTTTGCAGTAAGTACTTTGGTGTAAAATTGAGATGTATACTACCTTAAAGTCAGAGCATAGTAGTACTGAGAAATTAACTTTTTTGTCTTGATGAACTGAGGCATGAAACAACTTTAAACCTAGTCATACTCATCTGGGAAGTCAACCAAATCTGTTTGCATTAGGTTTGCAGTCAGGACTTTTGAGTACAATTGAAATGTATACTACTTTTATGTCAAAGCATTCTATTCACTGTGAAATCAACTTTTTTGTCTTTATGTGCACAGCTATGAAACAACTTTCAGACATCTCAGAATCATGTGGGAAGTTAAACTATGGTGTTTCCATTAGGTTTGCAGTATGTACTTTGGTGTAAAATTGAAATGCATACTATTTGTATTGTCGAAGCATTGCATGCACTGAGATAACAACTTTTTTGTGTTGATGTGTACAGCCATGATACAACTTTCAAACTACTCATAATCATGTGGGAAGTTAACCTAAGGTGTTTCCATTAGTTTGCAGTAAGTACTTTGGTGTAAAATTGAGATGTATACTACCTTAAAGTCAGAGCATAGTAGTACTGAGAAATTAACTTTTTTGTCTTGATGAACTGAGGCATGAAACAACTTTAAACCTAGTCATACTCATCTGGGAAGTCAACCAAATCTGTTTGCATTAGGTTTGCAGTCAGGACTTTTGAGTACAATTGAAATGTATACTACTTTTATGTCAAAGCATTCTATTCACTGTGAAATCAACTTTTTTGTCTTTATGTGCACAGCTATGAAACAACTTTCAGACATCTCAGAATCATGTGGGAAGTTAACCTAAGTTGCTTCCATTAGGTTTGCAGTAAGTGCTTTGGTGTAAAATTGAAATGTATACTATTTGAATTGTCTAAGCATTGCATGCACTGAGATAACAACTTTTTTGTGTTGATGTGTACAGCCATGAAACAACTTTCAAACTACTCATAATCATGTGGAAAGTTGACCTAAGGTGTTTCCATTAGGTTTGCAGTAAGTGCTTTGGTGTAAAATTGAAATGTATACTATTTGTATTGTAAAAGCATTGCATGCACTGAGAAAACAACTTTTTTGTCTTGATGTGCACAGGTATGAAACAACTTTCAGACATCTCAGAATCATGTGGGAAGTTAACCTAAGGTGTTTCCATTAGTTTGCAGTAAGTACTTTGGTGTAAAATTGAGATGTATACTACCTTAAAGTCAGAGCATAGTAGTACTGAGAAATTAACTTTTTTGTCTTGATGAACTGAGGCATGAAACAACTTTAAACCTAGTCATACTCATCTGGGAAGTCAACCAAATCTGTTTGCATTAGGTTTGCAGTCAGGACTTTTGAGTACAATTGAAATGTATACTACTTTTATGTCAAAGCATTCTATTCACTGTGAAATCAACTTTTTTGTCTTTATGTGCACAGCTATGAAACAACTTTCAGACATCTCAGAATCATGTGGGAAGTTAACCTAAGTTGTTTCAATTAGGTTTGCAGTAAGTGCTTTGGTGTAAAATTGAAATGTATACTATTTGAATTGTCTAAGCATTGCATGCACTGAGATAACAACTTTTTTGTGTTGATGTGTACAGCCATGAAACAACTTTCAAACTACTCATAATCATGTGGAAAGTTGACCTAAGGTGTTTCCATTAGGTTTGCAGTAAGTGCTTTGGTGTAAAATTGAAATGTATACTATTTGTATTGTAAAAGCATTG
This sequence comes from Mobula birostris, assembly GCF_030028105.1. Lineage (NCBI taxonomy): Eukaryota > Metazoa > Chordata > Chondrichthyes > Myliobatiformes > Myliobatidae > Mobula > Mobula birostris. The sequence continues at coordinate 79,295 of NW_027274091.1, forward strand.
CATGCACTGAGAAAACAACTTTTTTGTCTTGATGTGCACAGGTATGAAACAACTTTCAGACATCTCAGAATCATGTGGGAAGTTAACCTAAGGTGTTTCCATTAGTTTGCAGTAAGTACTTTGGTGTAAAATTGAGATGTATACTACCTTAAAGTCAGAGCATAGTAGTACTGAGAAATTAACTTTTTTGTCTTGATGAACTGAGGCATGAAACAACTTTAAACCTAGTCATACTCATCTGGGAAGTCAACCAAATCTGTTTGCATTAGGTTTGCAGTCAGGACTTTTGAGTACAATTGAAATGTATACTACTTTTATGTCAAAGCATTCTATTCACTGTGAAATCAACTTTTTTGTCTTTATGTGCACAGCTATGAAACAACTTTCAGACATCTCAGAATCATGTGGGAAGTTAACCTAAGTTGTTTCCATTAGGTTTGCAGTAAGTGCTTTGGTGTAAAATTGAAATGTATACTATTTGAATTGTCTAAGCATTGCATGCACTGAGATAACAACTTTTTTGTGTTGATGTGTACAGCCATGAAACAACTTTCAAACTACTCATAATCATGTGGAAAGTTGACCTAAGGTGTTTCCATTAGGTTTGCAGTAAGTGCTTTGGTGTAAAATTGAAATGTATACTATTTGTATTGTAAAAGCATTGCATGCACTGAGAAAACAACTTTTTTGTCTTGATGTGCACAGGTATGAAACAACTTTCAGACATCTCAGAATCATGTGGGAAGTTAACCTAAGGTGTTTCCATTAGTTTGCAGTAAGTACTTTGGTGTAAAATTGAGATGTATACTACCTTAAAGTCAGAGCATAGTAGTACTGAGAAATTAACTTTTTTGTCTTGATGAACTGAGGCATGAAACAACTTTAAACCTAGTCATACTCATCTGGGAAGTCAACCAAATCTGTTTGCATTAGGTTTGCAGTCAGGACTTTTGAGTACAATTGAAATGTATACTACTTTTATGTCAAAGCATTCTATTCACTGTGAAATCAACTTTTTTGTCTTTATGTGCACAGCTATGAAACAACTTTCAGACATCTCAGAATCATGTGGGAAGTTAACCTAAGTTGTTTCCATTAGGTTTGCAGTAAGTGCTTTGGTGTAAAATTGAAATGTATACTATTTGAATTGTCTAAGCATTGCATGCACTGAGATAACAACTTTTTTGTGTTGATGTGTACAGCCATGAAACAACTTTCAAACTACTCATAATCATGTGGAAAGTTGACCTAAGGTGTTTCCATTAGGTTTGCAGTAAGTGCTTTGGTGTAAAATTGAAATGTATACTATTTGTATTGTAAAAGCATTGCATGCACTGAGAAAACAACTTTTTTGTCTTGATGTGCACAGGTATGAAACAACTTTCAGACATCTCAGAATCATGTGGGAAGTTAACCTAAGGTGTTTCCATTAGTTTGCAGTAAGTACTTTGGTGTAAAATTGAGATGTATACTACCTTAAAGTCAGAGCATAGTAGTACTGAGAAATTAACTTTTTTGTCTTGATGAACTGAGGCATGAAACAACTTTAAACCTAGTCATACTCATCTGGGAAGTCAACCAAATCTGTTTGCATTAGGTTTGCAGTCAGGACTTTTGAGTACAATTGAAATGTATACTACTTTTATGTCAAAGCATTCTATTCACTGTGAAATCAACTTTTTTGTCTTTATGTGCACAGGTATGAAACAACTTTCAGACATCTCAGAATCATGTGGGAAGTTAACCTAAGTTGTTTCCATTAGGTTTGCAGTAAGTGCTTTGGTGTAAAATTGAAATGTATACTATTTGAATTGTCTAAGCATTGCATGCACTGAGATAACAACTTTTTTGTGTTGATGTGTACAGCCATGAAACAACTTTCAAACTACTCATAATCATGTGGAAAGTTGACCTAAGGTGTTTCCATTAGGTTTGCAGTAAGTGCTTTGGTGTAAAATTGAAATGTATACTATTTGTATTGTAAAAGCATTGCATGCACTGAGAAAACAACTTTTTTGTCTTGATGTGCACAGGTATGAAACAACTTTCAGACATCTCAGAATCATGTGGGAAGTTAACCTAAGGTGTTTCCATTAGTTTGCAGTAAGTACTTTGGTGTAAAATTGAGATGTATACTACCTTAAAGTCAGAGCATAGTAGTACTGAGAAATTAACTTTTTTGTCTTGATGAACTGAGGCATGAAACAACTTTAAACCTAGTCATACTCATCTGGGAAGTCAACCAAATCTGTTTGCATTAGGTTTGCAGTCAGGACTTTTGAGTACAATTGAAATGTATACTACTTTTATGTCAAAGCATTCTATTCACTGTGAAATCAACTTTTTTGTCTTTATGTGCACAGCTATGAAACAACTTTCAGACATCTCAGAATCATGTGGGAAGTTAACCTAAGTTGTTTCCATTAGGTTTGCAGTAAGTGCTTTGGTGTAAAATTGAAATGTATACTATTTGAATTGTCTAAGCATTGCATGCACTGAGATAACAACTTTTTTGTGTTGATGTGTACAGCCATGAAACAACTTTCAAACTACTCATAATCATGTGGAAAGTTGACCTAAGGTGTTTCCATTAGGTTTGCAGTAAGTGCTTTGGTGTAAAATTGAAATGTATACTATTTGTATTGTAAAAGCATTGCATGCACTGAGAAAACAACTTTTTTGTCTTGATGTGCACAGGTATGAAACAACTTTCAGACATCTCAGAATCATGTGGGAAGTTAACCTAAGGTGTTTCCATTAGTTTGCAGTAAGTACTTTGGTGTAAAATTGAGATGTATACTACCTTAAAGTCAGAGCATAGTAGTACTGAGAAATTAACTTTTTTGTCTTGATGAACTGAGGCATGAAACAACTTTAAACCTAGTCATACTCATCTGGGAAGTCAACCAAATCTGTTTGCATTAGGTTTGCAGTCAGGACTTTTGAGTACAATTGAAATGTATACTACTTTTATGTCAAAGCATTCTATTCACTGTGAAATCAACTTTTTTGTCTTTATGTGCACAGCTATGAAACAACTTTCAGACATCTCAGAATCATGTGGGAAGTTAAACTATGGTGTTTCCATTAGGTTTGCAGTAAGTACTTTGGTGTAAAATTGAAATGTATACTATTTGTATTGTAAAAGCATTGCATGCACTGAGAAAACAACTTTTTTGTCTTGATGTGCACAGGTATGAAACAACTTTCAGACATCTCAGAATCATGTGGGAAGTTAACCTAAGGTGTTTCCATTAGTTTGCAGTAAGTACTTTGGTGTAAAATTGAGATGTATACTACCTTAAAGTCAGAGCATAGTAGTACTGAGAAATTAACTTTTTTGTCTTGATGAACTGAGGCATGAAACAACTTTAAACCTAGTCATACTCATCTGGGAAGTCAACCAAATCTGTTTGCATTAGGTTTGCAGTCAGGACTTTTGAGTACAATTGAAATGTATACTACTTTTATGTCAAAGCATTCTATTCACTGTGAAATCAACTTTTTTGTCTTTATGTGCACAGCTATGAAACAACTTTCAGACATCTCAGAATCATGTGGGAAGTTAACCTAAGTTGTTTCCATTAGTTTTGCAGTAAGTGCTTTGGTGTAAAATTGAAATGTATACTATTTGAATTGTCTAAGCATTGCATGCACTGAGATAACAACTTTTTTGTGTTGATGTGTACAGCCATGAAACAACTTTCAAACTACTCATAATCATGTGGAAAGTTGACCTAAGGTGTTTCCATTAGGTTTGCAGTAAGTGCTTTGGTGTAAAATTGAAATGTATACTATTTGTATTGTAAAAGCATTGCATGCACTGAGAAAACAACTTTTTTGTCTTGATGTGCACAGGTATGAAACAACTTTCAGACATCTCAGAATCATGTGGGAAGTTAACCTAAGGTGTTTCCATTAGTTTGCAGTAAGTACTTTGGTGTAAAATTGAGATGTATACTACCTTAAAGTCAGAGCATAGTAGTACTGAGAAATTAACTTTTTTGTCTTGATGAAGTGAGGCATGAAACAACTTTAAACCTAGTCATACTCATCTGGGAAGTCAACCAAATCTGTTTGCATTAGGTTTGCAGTCAGGACTTTTGAGTACAATTGAAATGTATACTACTTTTATGTCAAAGCATTCTATTCACTGTGAAATCAACTTTTTTGTCTTTATGTGCAGAGGTATGAAACAACTTTCAGACATCTCAGAATCATGTGGGAAGTTAAATTAAAGTGTTTCCATTAGGTTTGCAGTAAGTGCTTTGGAGTAATATTGAAATGTATACTATTTGTATTGTTTAAGCACTGCATGCACTGAGATAACAACTTTTTTGTGTTGATGTGTACAGCCATGAAACAACTTTCAAACTACTCATAATCATGTGGAAAGTTAACCTAAAGTGTTTCCATTAGGTTTGCAGTAAGTGTTTTGGTGTAAAATTGAATTGTATACTACTTTTATGTCAAAGCATTCTATTCACTGTGAAATCAACTTTTTTGTCTTTATGTGCACAGCTATGAAACAACTTTCAGACATCTCAGAATCATGTGGGAAGTTAACCTAAGGTGTTTCCATTAGTTTGCAGTAAGTACTTTGGTGTAAAATTGAGATGTATACTACCTTAAAGTCAGAGCATAGTAGTACTGAGAAATTAACTTTTTTGTCTTGATGAACTGAGGCATGAAACAACTTTAAACCTAGTCATACTCATCTGGGAAGTCAACCAAATCTGTTTGCATTAGGTTTGCAGTCAGGACTTTTGAGTACAATTGAAATGTATACTACTTTTATGTCAAAGCATTCTATTCACTGTGAAATCAACTTTTTTGTCTTTATGTGCACAGCTATGAAACAACTTTCAGACATCTCAGAATCATGTGGGAAGTTAACCTAAGTTGTTTCCATTAGGTTTGCAGTAAGTGCTTTGGTGTAAAATTGAAATGTATACTATTTGAATTGTCTAAGCATTGCATGCACTGAGATAACAACTTTTTTGTGTTGATGTGTACAGCCATGAAACAACTTTCAAACTACTCATAATCATGTGGAAAGTTGACCTAAGGTGTTTCCATTAGGTTTGCAGTAAGTGCTTTGGTGTAAAATTGAAATGTATACTATTTGTATTGTAAAAGCATTGCATGCACTGAGAAAACAACTTTTTTGTCTTGATGTGCACAGGTATGAAACAACTTTCAGACATCTCAGAATCATGTGGGAAGTTAACCTAAGGTGTTTCCATTAGTTTGCAGTAAGTACTTTGGTGTAAAATTGAGATGTATACTACCTTAAAGTCAGAGCATAGTAGTACTGAGAAATTAACTTTTTTGTCTTGATGAACTGAGGCATGAAACAACTTTAAACCTAGTCATACTCATCTGGGAAGTCAACCAAATCTGTTTGCATTAGGTTTGCAGTCAGGACTTTTGAGTACAATTGAAATGTATACTACTTTTATGTCAAAGCATTCTATTCACTGTGAAATCAACTTTTTTGTCTTTATGTGCACAGCTATGAAACAACTTTCAGACATCTCAGAATCATGTGGGAAGTTAACCTAAGTTGTTTCCATTAGGTTTGCAGTAAGTGCTTTGGTGTAAAATTGAAATGTATACTATTTGAATTGTCTAAGCATTGCATGCACTGAGATAACAACTTTTTTGTGTTGATGTGTACAGCCATGAAACAACTTTCAAACTACTCATAATCATGTGGAAAGTTGACCTAAGGTGTTTCCATTAGGTTTGCAGTAAGTGCTTTGGTGTAAAATTGAAATGTATACTATTTGTATTGTAAAAGCATTGCATGCACTGAGAAAACAACTTTTTTGTCTTGATGTGCACAGGTATGAAACAACTTTCAGACATCTCAGAATCATGTGGGAAGTTAACCTAAGGTGTTTCCATTAGTTTGCAGTAAGTACTTTGGTGTAAAATTGAGATGTATACTACCTTAAAGTCAGAGCATAGTAGCACTGAGAAATTAACTTTTTTGTCTTGATGAACTGAGGCATGAAACAACTTTAAACCTAGTCATACTCATCTGGGAAGTCAACCAAATCTGTTTGCATTAGGTTTGCAGTCAGGACTTTTGAGTACAATTGAAATGTATACTACTTTTATGTCAAAGCATTCTATTCACTGTGAAATCAACTTTTTTGTCTTTATGTGCACAGCTATGAAACAACTTTCAGACATCTCAGAATCATGTGGGAAGTTAACCTAAGTTGTTTCCATTAGGTTTGCAGTAAGTGCTTTGGTGTAAAATTGAAATGTATACTATTTGAATTGTCTAAGCATTGCATGCACTGAGATAACAACTTTTTTGTGTTGATGTGTACAGCCATGAAACAACTTTCAAACTACTCATAATCATGTGGAAAGTTGACCTAAGGTGTTTCCATTAGGTTTGCAGTAAGTGCTTTGGTGTAAAATTGAAATGTATACTATTTGTATTGTAAAAGCATTGCATGCACTGAGAAAACAACTTTTTTGTCTTGATGTGCACAGGTATGAAACAACTTTCAGACATCTCAGAATCATGTGGGAAGTTAACCTAAGGTGTTTCCATTAGTTTGCAGTAAGTACTTTGGTGTAAAATTGAGATGTATACTACCTTAAAGTCAGAGCATAGTAGTACTGAGAAATTAACTTTTTTGTCTTGATGAACTGAGGCATGAAACAACTTTAAACCTAGTCATACTCATCTGGGAAGTCAACCAAATCTGTTTGCATTAGGTTTGCAGTCAGGACTTTTGAGTACAATTGAAATGTATACTACTTTTATGTCAAAGCATTCTATTCACTGTGAAATCAACTTTTTTGTCTTTATGTGCACAGCTATGAAACAACTTTCAGACATCTCAGAATCATGTGGGAAGTTAACCTAAGTTGTTTCCATTAGGTTTGCAGTAAGTGCTTTGGTGTAAAATTGAAATGTATACTATTTGAATTGTCTAAGCATTGCATGCACTGAGATAACAACTTTTTTGTGTTGATGTGTACAGCCATGAAACAACTTTCAAACTACTCATAATCATGTGGAAAGTTGACCTAAGGTGTTTCCATTAGGTTTGCAGTAAGTGCTTTGGTGTAAAATTGAAATGTATACTATTTGTATTGTAAAAGCATTGCATGCACTGAGAAAACAACTTTTTTGTCTTGATGTGCACAGGTATGAAACAACTTTCAGACATCTCAGAATCATGTGGGAAGTTAACCTAAGGTGTTTCCATTAGTTTGCAGTAAGTACTTTGGTGTAAAATTGAGATGTATACTACCTTAAAGTCAGAGCATAGTAGTACTGAGAAATTAACTTTTTTGTCTTGATGAACTGAGGCATGAAACAACTTTAAACCTAGTCATACTCATCTGGGAAGTCAACCAAATCTGTTTGCATTAGGTTTGCAGTCAGGACTTTTGAGTACAATTGAAATGTATACTACTTTTATGTCAAAGCATTCTATTCACTGTGAAATCAACTTTTTTGTCTTTATGTGCACAGCTATGAAACAACTTTCAGACATCTCAGAATCATGTGGGAAGTTAACCTAAGTTGTTTCCATTAGGTTTGCAGTAAGTGCTTTGGTGTAAAATTGAAATGTATACTATTTGAATTGTCTAAGCATTGCATGCACTGAGATAACAACTTTTTTGTGTTGATGTGTACAGCCATGAAACAACTTTCAAACTACTCATAATCATGTGGAAAGTTGACCTAAGGTGTTTCCATTAGGTTTGCAGTAAGTGCTTTGGTGTAAAATTGAAATGTATACTATTTGTATTGTAAAAGCATTGCATGCACTGAGAAAACAACTTTTTTGTCTTGATGTGCACAGGTATGAAACAACTTTCAGACATCTCAGAATCATGTGGGAAGTTAACCTAAGGTGTTTCCATTAGTTTGCAGTAAGTACTTTGGTGTAAAATTGAGATGTATACTACCTTAAAGTCAGAGCATAGTAGTACTGAGAAATTAACTTTTTTGTCTTGATGAACTGAGGCATGAAACAACTTTAAACCTAGTCATACTCATCTGGGAAGTCAACCAAATCTGTTTGCATTAGGTTTGCAGTCAGGACTTTTGAGTACAATTGAAATGTATACTACTTTTATGTCAAAGCATTCTATTCACTGTGAAATCAACTTTTTTGTCTTTATGTGCACAGCTATGAAACAACTTTCAGACATCTCAGAATCATGTGGGAAGTTAACCTAAGTTGTTTCCATTAGGTTTGCAGTAAGTGCTTTGGTGTAAAATTGAAATGTATACTATTTGAATTGTCTAAGCATTGCATGCACTGAGATAACAACTTTTTTGTGTTGATGTGTACAGCCATGAAACAACTTTCAAACTACTCATAATCATGTGGAAAGTTGACCTAAGGTGTTTCCATTAGGTTTGCAGTAAGTGCTTTGGTGTAAAATTGAAATGTATACTATTTGTATTGTAAAAGCATTGCATGCACTGAGAAAACAACTTTTTTGTCTTGATGTGCACAGGTATGAAACAACTTTCAGACATCTCAGAATCATGTGGGAAGTTAACCTAAGGTGTTTCCATTAGTTTGCAGTAAGTACTTTGGTGTAAAATTGAGATGTATACTACCTTAAAGTCAGAGCATAGTAGTACTGAGAAATTAACTTTTTTGTCTTGATGAACTGAGGCATGAAACAACTTTAAACCTAGTCATACTCATCTGGGAAGTCAACCAAATCTGTTTGCATTAGGTTTGCAGTCAGGACTTTTGAGTACAATTGAAATGTATACTACTTTTATGTCAAAGCATTCTATTCACTGTGAAATCAACTTTTTTGTCTTTATGTGCACAGCTATGAAACAACTTTCAGACATCTCAGAATCATGTGGGAAGTTAAACTATGGTGTTTCCATTAGGTTTGCAGTATGTACTTTGGTGTAAAATTGAAATGCATACTATTTGTATTGTCGAAGCATTGCATGCACTGAGATAACAACTTTTTTGTGTTGATGTGTACAGCCATGATACAACTTTCAAACTACTCATAATCATGTGGGAAGTTAACCTAAGGTGTTTCCATTAGTTTGCAGTAAGTACTTTGGTGTAAAATTGAGATGTATACTACCTTAAAGTCAGAGCATAGTAGTACTGAGAAATTAACTTTTTTGTCTTGATGAACTGAGGCATGAAACAACTTTAAACCTAGTCATACTCATCTGGGAAGTCAACCAAATCTGTTTGCATTAGGTTTGCAGTCAGGACTTTTGAGTACAATTGAAATGTATACTACTTTTATGTCAAAGCATTCTATTCACTGTGAAATCAACTTTTTTGTCTTTATGTGCACAGCTATGAAACAACTTTCAGACATCTCAGAATCATGTGGGAAGTTAACCTAAGTTGTTTCCATTAGGTTTGCAGTAAGTGCTTTGGTGTAAAATTGAAATGTATACTATTTGAATTGTCTAAGCATTGCATGCACTGAGATAACAACTTTTTTGTGTTGATGTGTACAGCCATGAAACAACTTTCAAACTACTCATAATCATGTGGAAAGTTGACCTAAGGTGTTTCCATTAGGTTTGCAGTAAGTGCTTTGGTGTAAAATTGAAATGTATACTATTTGTATTGTAAAAGCATTGCATGCACTGAGAAAACAACTTTTTTGTCTTGATGTGCACAGGTATGAAACAACTTTCAGACATCTCAGAATCATGTGGGAAGTTAACCTAAGGTGTTTCCATTAGTTTGCAGTAAGTACTTTGGTGTAAAATTGAGATGTATACTACCTTAAAGTCAGAGCATAGTAGTACTGAGAAATTAACTTTTTTGTCTTGATGAACTGAGGCATGAAACAACTTTAAACCTAGTCATACTCATCTGGGAAGTCAACCAAATCTGTTTGCATTAGGTTTGCAGTCAGGACTTTTGAGTACAATTGAAATGTATACTACTTTTATGTCAAAGCATTCTATTCACTGTGAAATCAACTTTTTTGTCTTTATGTGCACAGGTATGAAACAACTTTCAGACATCTCAGAATCATGTGGGAAGTTAACCTAAGTTGTTTCCATTAGGTTTGCAGTAAGTGCTTTGGTGTAAAATTGAAATGTATACTATTTGAATTGTCTAAGCATTGCATGCACTGAGATAACAACTTTTTTGTGTTGATGTGTACAGCCATGAAACAACTTTCAAACTACTCATAATCATGTGGAAAGTTGACCTAAGGTGTTTCCATTAGGTTTGCAGTAAGTGCTTTGGTGTAAAATTGAAATGTATACTATTTGTATTGTAAAAGCATTGCATGCACTGAGAAAACAACTTTTTTGTCTTGATGTGCACAGGTATGAAACAACTTTCAGACATCTCAGAATCATGTGGGAAGTTAACCTAAGGTGTTTCCATTAGTTTGCAGTAAGTACTTTGGTGTAAAATTGAGATGTATACTACCTTAAAGTCAGAGCATAGTAGTACTGAGAAATTAACTTTTTTGTCTTGATGAACTGAGGCATGAAACAACTTTAAACCTAGTCATACTCATCTGGGAAGTCAACCAAATCTGTTTGCATTAGGTTTGCAGTCAGGACTTTTGAGTACAATTGAAATGTATACTACTTTTATGTCAAAGCATTCTATTCACTGTGAAATCAACTTTTTTGTCTTTATGTGCACAGCTATGAAACAACTTTCAGACATCTCAGAATCATGTGGGAAGTTAACCTAAGTTGTTTCCATTAGGTTTGCAGTAAGTGCTTTGGTGTAAAATTGAAATGTATACTATTTGAATTGTCTAAGCATTGCATGCACTGAGATAACAACTTTTTTGTGTTGATGTGTACAGCCATGAAACAACTTTCAAACTACTCATAATCATGTGGAAAGTTGACCTAAGGTGTTTCCATTAGGTTTGCAGTAAGTGCTTTGGTGTAAAATTGAAATGTATACTATTTGTATTGTAAAAGCATTGCATGCACTGAGAAAACAACTTTTTTGTCTTGATGTGCACAGGTATGAAACAACTTTCAGACATCTCAGAATCATGTGGGAAGTTAACCTAAGGTGTTTCCATTAGTTTGCAGTAAGTACTTTGGTGTAAAATTGAGATGTATACTACCTTAAAGTCAGAGCATAGTAGTACTGAGAAATTAACTTTTTTGTCTTGATGAACTGAGGCATGAAACAACTTTAAACCTAGTCATACTCATCTGGGAAGTCAACCAAATCTGTTTGCATTAGGTTTGCAGTCAGGACTTTTGAGTACAATTGAAATGTATACTACTTTTATGTCAAAGCATTCTATTCACTGTGAAATCAACTTTTTTGTCTTTATGTGCACAGCTATGAAACAACTTTCAGACATCTCAGAATCATGTGGGAAGTTAACCTAAGTTGTTTCCATTAGGTTTGCAGTAAGTGCTTTGGTGTAAAATTGAAATGTATACTATTTGAATTGTCTAAGCATTGCATGCACTGAGATAACAACTTTTTTGTGTTGATGTGTACAGCCATGAAACAACTTTCAAACTACTCATAATCATGTGGAAAGTTGACCTAAGGTGTTTCCATTAGGTTTGCAGTAAGTGCTTTGGTGTAAAATTGAAATGTATACTATTTGTATTGTAAAAGCATTGCATGCACTGAGAAAACAACTTTTTTGTCTTGATGTGCACAGGTATGAAACAACTTTCAGACATCTCAGAATCATGTGGGAAGTTAACCTAAGGTGTTTCCATTAGTTTGCAGTAAGTACTTTGGTGTAAAATTGAGATGTATACTACCTTAAAGTCAGAGCATAGTAGTACTGAGAAATTAACTTTTTTGTCTTGATGAACTGAGGCATGAAACAACTTTAAACCTAGTCATACTCATCTGGGAAGTCAACCAAATCTGTTTGCATTAGGTTTGCAGTCAGGACTTTTGAGTACAATTGAAATGTATACTACTTTTATGTCAAAGCATTCTATTCACTGTGAAATCAACTTTTTTGTCTTTATGTGCACAGCTATGAAACAACTTTCAGACATCTCAGAATCATGTGGGAAGTTAACCTAAGTTGTTTCCATTAGGTTTGCAGTAAGTGCTTTGGTGTAAAATTGAAATGTATACTATTTGAATTGTCTAAGCATTGCATGCACTGAGATAACAACTTTTTTGTGTTGATGTGTACAGCCATGAAACAACTTTCAAACTACTCATAATCATGTGGAAAGTTGACCTAAGGTGTTTCCATTAGGTTTGCAGTAAGTGCTTTGGTGTAAAATTGAAATGTATACTATTTGTATTGTAAAAGCATTGCATGCACTGAGAAAACAACTTTTTTGTCTTGATGTGCACAGGTATGAAACAACTTTCAGACATCTCAGAATCATGTGGGAAGTTAACCTAAGGTGTTTCCATTAGTTTGCAGTAAGTACTTTGGTGTAAAATTGAGATGTATACTACCTTAAAGTCAGAGCATAGTAGTACTGAGAAATTAACTTTTTTGTCTTGATGAACTGAGGCATGAAACAACTTTAAACCTAGTCATACTCATCTGGGAAGTCAACCAAATCTGTTTGCATTAGGTTTGCAGTCAGGACTTTTGAGTACAATTGAAATGTATACTACTTTTATGTCAAAGCATTCTATTCACTGTGAAATCAACTTTTTTGTCTTTATGTGCACAGCTATGAAACAACTTTCAGACATCTCAGAATCATGTGGGAAGTTAACCTAAGTTGTTTCCATTAGGTTTGCAGTAAGTGCTTTGGTGTAAAATTGAAATGTATACTATTTGAATTGTCTAAGCATTGCATGCACTGAGATAACAACTTTTTTGTGTTGATGTGTACAGCCATGAAACAACTTTCAAACTACTCATAATCATGTGGAAAGTTGACCTAAGGTGTTTCCATTAGGTTTGCAGTAAGTGCTTTGGTGTAAAATTGAAATGTATACTATTTGTATTGTAAAAGCATTGCATGCACTGAGAAAACAACTTTTTTGTCTTGATGTGCACAGGTATGAAACAACTTTCAGACATCTCAGAATCATGTGGGAAGTTAACCTAAGGTGTTTCCATTAGTTTGCAGTAAGTACTTTGGTGTAAAATTGAGATGTATACTACCTTAAAGTCAGAGCATAGTAGTACTGAGAAATTAACTTTTTTGTCTTGATGAACTGAGGCATGAAACAACTTTAAACCTAGTCATACTCATCTGGGAAGTCAACCAAATCTGTTTGCATTAGGTTTGCAGTCAGGACTTTTGAGTACAATTGAAATGTATACTACTTTTATGTCAAAGCATTCTATTCACTGTGAAATCAACTTTTTTGTCTTTATGTGCACAGCTATGAAACAACTTTCAGACATCTCAGAATCATGTGGGAAGTTAAACTATGGTGTTTCCATTAGGTTTGCAGTAAGTACTTTGGTGTAAAATTGAAATGTATACTATTTGTATTGTAAAAGCATTGCATGCACTGAGAAAACAACTTTTTTGTCTTGATGTGCACAGGTATGAAACAACTTTCAGACATCTCAGAATCATGTGGGAAGTTAACCTAAGGTGTTTCCATTAGTTTGCAGTAAGTACTTTGGTGTAAAATTGAGATGTATACTACCTTAAAGTCAGAGCATAGTAGTACTGAGAAATTAACTTTTTTGTCTTGATGAACTGAGGCATGAAACAACTTTAAACCTAGTCATACTCATCTGGGAAGTCAACCAAATCTGTTTGCATTAGGTTTGCAGTCAGGACTTTTGAGTACAATTGAAATGTATACTACTTTTATGTCAAAGCATTCTATTCACTGTGAAATCAACTTTTTTGTCTTTATGTGCACAGCTATGAAACAACTTTCAGACATCTCAGAATCATGTGGGAAGTTAACCTAAGTTGTTTCCATTAGGTTTGCAGTAAGTGCTTTGGTGTAAAATTGAAATGTATACTATTTGAATTGTCTAAGCATTGCATGCACTGAGATAACAACTTTTTTGTGTTGATGTGTACAGCCATGAAACAACTTTCAAACTACTCATAATCATGTGGAAAGTTGACCTAAGGTGTTTCCATTAGGTTTGCAGTAAGTGCTTTGGTGTAAAATTGAAATGTATACTATTTGTATTGTAAAAGCATTGCATGCACTGAGAAAACAACTTTTTTGTCTTGATGTGCACAGGTATGAAACAACTTTCAGACATCTCAGAATCATGTGGGAAGTTAACCTAAGGTGTTTCCATTAGTTTGCAGTAAGTACTTTGGTGTAAAATTGAGATGTATACTACCTTAAAGTCAGAGCATAGTAGTACTGAGAAATTAACTTTTTTGTCTTGATGAACTGAGGCATGAAACAACTTTAAACCTAGTCATACTCATCTGGGAAGTCAACCAAATCTGTTTGCATTAGGTTTGCAGTCAGGACTTTTGAGTACAATTGAAATGTATACTACTTTTATGTCAAAGCATTCTATTCACTGTGAAATCAACTTTTTTGTCTTTATGTGCACAGCTATGAAACAACTTTCAGACATCTCAGAATCATGTGGGAAGTTAACCTAAGTTGTTTCCATTAGGTTTGCAGTAAGTGCTTTGGTGTAAAATTGAAATGTATACTATTTGAATTGTCTAAGCATTGCATGCACTGAGATAACAACTTTTTTGTGTTGATGTGTACAGCCATGAAACAACTTTCAAACTACTCATAATCATGTGGAAAGTTGACCTAAGGTGTTTCCATTAGGTTTGCAGTAAGTGCTTTGGTGTAAAATTGAAATGTATACTATTTGTATTGTAAAAGCATTGCATGCACTGAGAAAACAACTTTTTTGTCTTGATGTGCACAGGTATGAAACAACTTTCAGACATCTCAGAATCATGTGGGAAGTTAACCTAAGGTGTTTCCATTAGTTTGCAGTAAGTACTTTGGTGTAAAATTGAGATGTATACTACCTTAAAGTCAGAGCATAGTAGTACTGAGAAATTAACTTTTTTGTCTTGATGAACTGAGGCATGAAACAACTTTAAACCTAGTCATACTCATCTGGGAAGTCAACCAAATCTGTTTGCATTAGGTTTGCAGTCAGGACTTTTGAGTACAATTGAAATATATACTACTTTTATGTCAAAGCATTCTATTCACTGTGAAATCAACTTTTTTGTCTTTATGTGCACAGCTATGAAACAACTTTCAGACATCTCAGAATCATGTGGGAAGTTAACCTAAGTTGTTTCCATTAGGTTTGCAGTAAGTGCTTTGGTGTAAAATTGAAATGTATACTATTTGTATTGTCTAAGCATTACATGCACTGAGATAACAACTTTTTTGTGTTGATGTGTACAGCCATGAATCAACTTTCAAACTACTCATAATCATGTGGGAAGTTAACCTAAGGTGTTTCCATTAGTTTGCAGTAATTACTTTGGTGTAGAATTGAGATGTATACTACCTTAATGTCAGAGCATAGTAGTACTGAGAAAGTAACTTTTTTGTCTTGATGAACTCAGGCATGAAAAACTTTAAACCTAGTCATACTCATCTGGGAAGTTAACCAAATCTGTTTGCATTAAGTTTGCAGTCAGGACTTTTGAGTACAATTGAAATGTATACTACTTTTATGTCAAATCATTCTACTCACTGTGAAATCAACTTTTTTGTCTTTATGTGCACAGGTATGAAACAACTTTCAGACATCTCAGAATCATGTGGGAAGTTAACTTAAAGTGTTTCCATTAGGTTTGCAGTAAGTGCTTTGGAGTAAAATTGAAATGTATACTATTTGTATTGTTTAAGCACTGCATGCACTGAGATAACAACTTTTTTGTGTTGATGTGTACAGCCATGAAACAACTTTCAAACTACTCATAATCATGTGGAAAGTTAACCTAAAGTGTTTCCATTAGGTTTGCAGTAAGTGCTTTGGTGTAAAATTGAAATGTATACTACTTTTATGTCAAAGCATTCTATTCACTGTGAAATCAACTTTTTTGTCTTTATGTGTAAGCTATGAAACAACTTTCAGACATCTCAGAATCATGTGGGAAGTTAACCTATGTTGTTTCCATTAGGTTTGCAGTAAGTGCTTTGGAGTAAAATTGAAATGTATACTATCTGTATTGTCTAAGCATTGCATGCACTGAGATAACAACTTTTTTGTGTTGATGTGTACAGCCATGAAACAACTTTCAAACTACTCATAATCATGTGGGAAGTTAACCTAAGGTGTTTCCATTAGTTTGCAGTAAGTACTTTGGTGTAAAATTGAGATGTATACTACCTTAAATTCAGAGCATAGTAGTACTGAGAAATTAACTTTTTTGTCTTGATGAACTGAGGCATGAAACAACTTTAAACCTAGTCATACTCATCTGGGAAGTCAACCAAATCTGTTTGCATTAGGTTTGCAGTCAGGACTTTTGAGTACAATTGAATTGTATACTACTTTTATGTCAAAGCATTCTATTCACTGTGAAATCAACTTTTTTGTCTTTATGTGCACAGCTATGAAACAACTTTCAGACATCTCAGAATCATGTGGGAAGTTAACCTATGGTGTTTCCATTAGGTTTGCAGTAAGTACTTTGGTGTAAAATTGAAATGCATACTATTTGTATTGTCGAAGCATTGCATGCACTGAGATAACAACTTTTTTGTGTTGATGTGTACAGCCATGAAACAACTTTCAAACTACTCATAATCATGTGGGAAGTTAACCTAAGGTGTTTCCATTAGTTTGCAGTAAGTACTTTGGTGTAAAATTGAGATGTATACTACCTTAAAGTCAGAGCATAGTCGTACTGAGAAATTAACTTTTTTGTCTTGATGAAGTGAGGCATGAAACAACTTTAAACCTAGTCATACTCATCTGGGAAGTCAACCAAATCTGTTTGCATTAGGTTTGCAGTCAGGACTTTTGAGTACAATTGAAATGTATACTACTTTTATGTCAAAGCATTCTATTCACTGTGAAATCAACTTTTTTGTCTTTATGTGCACAGGTATGAAACAACTTTCAGACATCTCAGAATCATGTGGGAAGTTAAATTAAAGTGTTTCCATTAGGTTTGCAGTAAGTGCTTTGGAGTAATATTGAAATGTATACTATTTGTATTGTTTAAGCACTGCATGCACTGAGATAACAAGTTTTTTGTGTTGATGTGTACAGCCATGAAACAACTTTCAAACTACTCATAATCATGTGGAAAGTTAACCTAAAGTGTTTCCATTAGGTTTGCAGTAAGTGTTTTGGTGTAAAATTGAATTGTATACTACTTTTATGTCAAAGCATTCTATTCACTGTGAAATCAACTTTTTTGTCTTTATGTGCACAGCTATGAAACAACTTTCAGACATCTCAGAATCATGTGGGAAGTTAAACTATGGTGTTTCCATTAGGTTTGCAGTAAGTACTTTGGTGTAAAATTGAAATGCATACTATTTGTATTGTCGAAGCATTGCATGCACTGAGATAACAACTTTTTTGTGTTGATGTGTACAGCCATGAAACAACTTTCAAACTACTCATAATCATGTGGGAAGTTAACCTAAGGTGTTTCCATTAGTTTGCAGTAAGTACTTTGGTGTAAAATTGAGATGTATACTACCTTAAAGTCAGAGCATAGTAGTACTGAGAAATTAACTTTTTTGTCTTGATGAACTGAGGCATGAAACAACTTTAAACCTAGTCATACTCATCTGGGAAGTCAACCAAATCTGTTTGCATTAGGTTTGCAGTCAGGACTTTTGAGTACAATTGAAATGTATACTACTTTTATGTCAAAGCATTCTATTCACTGTGAAATCAACTTTTTTGTCTTTATGTGCACAGCTATGAAACAACTTTCAGACATCTCAGAATCATGTGGGAAGTTAACCTAAGTTGTTTCCATTAGGTTTGCAGTAAGTGCTTTGGTGTAAAATTGAAATGTATACTATTTGAATTGTCTAAGCATTGCATGCACTGAGATAACAACTTTTTTGTGTTGATGTGTACAGCCATGAAACAACTTTCAAACTACTCATAATCATGTGGAAAGTTGACCTAAGGTGTTTCCATTAGGTTTGCAGTAAGTGCTTTGGTGTAAAATTGAAATGTATACTATTTGTATTGTAAAAGCATTGCATGCACTGAGAAAACAACTTTTTTGTCTTGATGTGCACAGGTATGAAACAACTTTCAGACATCTCAGAATCATGTGGGAAGTTAACCTAAGGTGTTTCCATTAGTTTGCAGTAAGTACTTTGGTGTAAAATTGAGATGTATACTACCTTAAAGTCAGAGCATAGTAGTACTGAGAAATTAACTTTTTTGTCTTGATGAACTGAGGCATGAAACAACTTTAAACCTAGTCATACTCATCTGGGAAGTCAACCAAATCTGTTTGCATTAGGTTTGCAGTCAGGACTTTTGAGTACAATTGAAATGTATACTACTTTTATGTCAAAGCATTCTATTCACTGTGAAATCAACTTTTTTGTCTTTATGTGCACAGCTATGAAACAACTTTCAGACATCTCAGAATCATGTGGGAAGTTAAACTATGGTGTTTCCATTAGGTTTGCAGTATGTACTTTGGTGTAAAATTGAAATGCATACTATTTGTATTGTCGAAGCATTGCATGCACTGAGATAACAACTTTTTTGTGTTGATGTGTACAGCCATGATACAACTTTCAAACTACTCATAATCATGTGGGAAGTTAACCTAAGGTGTTTCCATTAGTTTGCAGTAAGTACTTTGGTGTAAAATTGAGATGTATACTACCTTAAAGTCAGAGCATAGTAGTACTGAGAAATTAACTTTTTTGTCTTGATGAACTGAGGCATGAAACAACTTTAAACCTAGTCATACTCATCTGGGAAGTCAACCAAATCTGTTTGCATTAGGTTTGCAGTCAGGACTTTTGAGTACAATTGAAATGTATACTACTTTTATGTCAAAGCATTCTATTCACTGTGAAATCAACTTTTTTGTCTTTATGTGCACAGCCATGAAACAACTTTCAGACATCTCAGAATCATGTGGGAAGTTAACCTAAGTTGTTTCCATTAGGTTTGCAGTAAGTGCTTTGGTGTAAAATTGAAATGTATACTATTTGAATTGTCTAAGCATTGCATGCACTGAGATAACAACTTTTTTGTGTTGATGTGTACAGCCATGAAACAACTTTCAAACTACTCATAATCATGTGGAAAGTTGACCTAAGGTGTTTCCATTAGGTTTGCAGTAAGTGCTTTGGTGTAAAATTGAAATGTATACTATTTGTATTGTAAAAGCATTGCATGCACTGAGAAAACAACTTTTTTGTCTTGATGTGCACAGGTATGAAACAACTTTCAGACATCTCAGAATCATGTGGGAAGTTAACCTAAGGTGTTTCCATTAGTTTGCAGTAAGTACTTTGGTGTAAAATTGAGATGTATACTACCTTAAAGTCAGAGCATAGTAGTACTGAGAAATTAACTTTTTTGTCTTGATGAAGTGAGGCATGAAACAACTTTAAACCTAGTCATACTCATCTGGGAAGTCAACCAAATCTGTTTGCATTAGGTTTGCAGTCAGGACTTTTGAGTACAATTGAAATGTATACTACTTTTATGTCAAAGCATTCTATTCACTGTGAAATCAACTTTTTTGTCTTTATGTGCAGAGGTATGAAACAACTTTCAGACATCTCAGAATCATGTGGGAAGTTAAATTAAAGTGTTTCCATTAGGTTTGCAGTAAGTGCTTTGGAGTAATATTGAAATGTATACTATTTGTATTGTTTAAGCACTGCATGCACTGAGATAACAACTTTTTTGTGTTGATGTGTACAGCCATGAAACAACTTTCAAACTACTCATAATCATGTGGAAAGTTAACCTAAAGTGTTTCCATTAGGTTTGCAGTAAGTGTTTTGGTGTAAAATTGAATTGTATACTACTTTTATGTCAAAGCATTCTATTCACTGTGAAATCAACTTTTTTGTCTTTATGTGCACAGCTATGAAACAACTTTCAGACATCTCAGAATCATGTGGGAAGTTAAACTATGGTGTTTCCATTAGGTTTGCAGTAAGTACTTTGGTGTAAAATTGAAATGCATACTATTTGTATTGTCGAAGCATTGCATGCACTGAGATAACAACTTTTTTGTGTTGATGTGTACAGCCATGAAACAACTTTCAAACTACTCATAATCATGTGGGAAGTTAACCTAAGGTGTTTCCATTAGTTTGCAGTAAGTACTTTGGTGTAAAATTGAGATGTATACTACCTTAAAGTCAGAGCATAGTAGTACTGAGAAATTAACTTTTTTGTCTTGATGAACTGAGGCATGAAACAACTTTAAACCTAGTCATACTCATCTGGGAAGTCAACCAAATCTGTTTGCATTAGGTTTGCAGTCAGGACTTTTGAGTACAATTGAAATGTATACTACTTTTATGTCAAAGCATTCTATTCACTGTGAAATCAACTTTTTTGTCTTTATGTGCACAGCTATGAAACAACTTTCAGACATCTCAGAATCATGTGGGAAGTTAACCTAAGTTGTTTCCATTAGGTTTGCAGTAAGTGCTTTGGTGTAAAATTGAAATGTATACTATTTGAATTGTCTAAGCATTGCATGCACTGAGATAACAACTTTTTTGTGTTGATGTGTACAGCCATGAAACAACTTTCAAACTACTCATAATCATGTGGAAAGTTGACCTAAGGTGTTTCCATTAGGTTTGCAGTAAGTGCTTTGGTGTAAAATTGAAATGTATACTATTTGTATTGTAAAAGCATTGCATGCACTGAGAAAACAACTTTTTTGTCTTGATGTGCACAGGTATGAAACAACTTTCAGACATCTCAGAATCATGTGGGAAGTTAACCTAAGGTGTTTCCATTAGTTTGCAGTAAGTACTTTGGTGTAAAATTGAGATGTATACTACCTTAAAGTCAGAGCATAGTAGTACTGAGAAATTAACTTTTTTGTCTTGATGAACTGAGGCATGAAACAACTTTAAACCTAGTCATACTCATCTGGGAAGTCAACCAAATCTGTTTGCATTAGGTTTGCAGTCAGGACTTTTGAGTACAATTGAAATGTATACTACTTTTATGTCAAAGCATTCTATTCACTGTGAAATCAACTTTTTTGTCTTTATGTGCACAGCTATGAAACAACTTTCAGACATCTCAGAATCATGTGGGAAGTTAACCTAAGTTGTTTCCATTAGGTTTGCAGTAAGTGCTTTGGTGTAAAATTGAAATGTATACTATTTGAATTGTCTAAGCATTGCATGCACTGAGATAACAACTTTTTTGTGTTGATGTGTACAGCCATGAAACAACTTTCAAACTACTCATAATCATGTGGAAAGTTGACCTAAGGTGTTTCCATTAGGTTTGCAGTAAGTGCTTTGGTGTAAAATTGAAATGTATACTATTTGTATTGTAAAAGCATTGCATGCACTGAGAAAACAACTTTTTTGTCTTGATGTGCACAGGTATGAAACAACTTTCAGACATCTCAGAATCATGTGGGAAGTTAACCTAAGGTGTTTCCATTAGTTTGCAGTAAGTACTTTGGTGTAAAATTGAGATGTATACTACCTTAAAGTCAGAGCATAGTAGTACTGAGAAATTAACTTTTTTGTCTTGATGAACTGAGGCATGAAACAACTTTAAACCTAGTCATACTCATCTGGGAAGTCAACCAAATCTGTTTGCATTAGGTTTGCAGTCAGGACTTTTGAGTACAATTGAAATGTATACTACTTTTATGTCAAAGCATTCTATTCACTGTGAAATCAACTTTTTTGTCTTTATGTGCACAGCTATGAAACAACTTTCAGACATCTCAGAATCATGTGGGAAGTTAACCTAAGTTGTTTCCATTAGGTTTGCAGTAAGTGCTTTGGTGTAAAATTGAAATGTATACTATTTGAATTGTCTAAGCATTGCATGCACTGAGATAACAACTTTTTTGTGTTGATGTGTACAGCCATGAAACAACTTTCAAACTACTCATAATCATGTGGAAAGTTGACCTAAGGTGTTTCCATTAGGTTTGCAGTAAGTGCTTTGGTGTAAAATTGAAATGTATACTATTTGTATTGTAAAAGCATTGCATGCACTGAGAAAACAACTTTTTTGTCTTGATGTGCACAGGTATGAAACAACTTTCAGACATCTCAGAATCATGTGGGAAGTTAACCTAAGGTGTTTCCATTAGTTTGCAGTAAGTACTTTGGTGTAAAATTGAGATGTATACTACCTTAAAGTCAGAGCATAGTAGTACTGAGAAATTAACTTTTTTGTCTTGATGAACTGAGGCATGAAACAACTTTAAACCTAGTCATACTCATCTGGGAAGTCAACCAAATCTGTTTGCATTAGGTTTGCAGTCAGGACTTTTGAGTACAATTGAAATGTATACTACTTTTATGTCAAAGCATTCTATTCACTGTGAAATCAACTTTTTTGTCTTTATGTGCACAGCTATGAAACAACTTTCAGACATCTCAGAATCATGTGGGAAGTTAACCTAAGTTGTTTCCATTAGGTTTGCAGTAAGTGCTTTGGTGTAAAATTGAAATGTATACTATTTGAATTGTCTAAGCATTGCATGCACTGAGATAACAACTTTTTTGTGTTGATGTGTACAGCCATGAAACAACTTTCAAACTACTCATAATCATGTGGAAAGTTGACCTAAGGTGTTTCCATTAGGTTTGCAGTAAGTGCTTTGGTGTAAAATTGAAATGTATACTATTTGTATTGTAAAAGCATTGCATGCACTGAGAAAACAACTTTTTTGTCTTGATGTGCACAGGTATGAAACAACTTTCAGACATCTCAGAATCATGTGGGAAGTTAACCTAAGGTGTTTCCATTAGTTTGCAGTAAGTACTTTGGTGTAAAATTGAGATGTATACTACCTTAAAGTCAGAGCATAGTAGTACTGAGAAATTAACTTTTTTGTCTTGATGAACTGAGGCATGAAACAACTTTAAACCTAGTCATACTCATCTGGGAAGTCAACCAAATCTGTTTGCATTAGGTTTGCAGTCAGGACTTTTGAGTACAATTGAAATATATACTACTTTTATGTCAAAGCATTCTATTCACTGTGAAATCAACTTTTTTGTCTTTATGTGCACAGCTATGAAACAACTTTCAGACATCTCAGAATCATGTGGGAAGTTAACCTAAGTTGTTTCCATTAGGTTTGCAGTAAGTGCTTTGGTGTAAAATTGAAATGTATACTATTTGAATTGTCTAAGCATTGCATGCACTGAGATAACAACTTTTTTGTGTTGATGTGTACAGCCATGAAACAACTTTCAAACTACTCATAATCATGTGGAAAGTTGACCTAAGGTGTTTCCATTAGGTTTGCAGTAAGTGCTTTGGTGTAAAATTGAAATGTATACTATTTGTATTGTAAAAGCATTGCATGCACTGAGAAAACAACTTTTTTGTCTTGATGTGCACAGGTATGAAACAACTTTCAGACATCTCAGAATCATGTGGGAAGTTAACCTAAGGTGTTTCCATTAGTTTGCAGTAAGTACTTTGGTGTAAAATTGAGATGTATACTACCTTAAAGTCAGAGCATAGTAGTACTGAGAAATTAACTTTTTTGTCTTGATGAACTGAGGCATGAAACAACTTTAAACCTAGTCATACTCATCTGGGAAGTCAACCAAATCTGTTTGCATTAGGTTTGCAGTCAGGACTTTTGAGTACAATTGAAATGTATACTACTTTTATGTCAAAGCATTCTATTCACTGTGAAATCAACTTTTTTGTCTTTATGTGCACAGCTATGAAACAACTTTCAGACATCTCAGAATCATGTGGGAAGTTAACCTAAGTTGTTTCCATTAGGTTTGCAGTAAGTGCTTTGGTGTAAAATTGAAATGTATACTATTTGAATTGTCTAAGCATTGCATGCACTGAGATAACAACTTTTTTGTGTTGATGTGTACAGCCATGAAACAACTTTCAAACTACTCATAATCATGTGGAAAGTTGACCTAAGGTGTTTCCATTAGGTTTGCAGTAAGTGCTTTGGTGTAAAATTGAAATGTATACTATTTGTATTGTAAAAGCATTGCATGCACTGAGAAAACAACTTTTTTGTCTTGATGTGCACAGGTATGAAACAACTTTCAGACATCTCAGAATCATGTGGGAAGTTAACCTAAGGTGTTTCCATTAGTTTGCAGTAAGTACTTTGGTGTAAAATTGAGATGTATGCTACCTTAAAGTCAGAGCATAGTAGTACTGAGAAATTAACTTTTTTGTCTTGATGAACTGAGGCATGAAACAACTTTAAACCTAGTCATACTCATCTGGGAAGTCAACCAAATCTGTTTGCATTAGGTTTGCAGTCAGGACTTTTGAGTACAATTGAAATGTATACTACTTTTATGTCAAAGCATTCTATTCACTGTGAAATCAACTTTTTTGTCTTTATGTGCACAGCTATGAAACAACTTTCAGACATCTCAGAATCATGTGGGAAGTTAACCTAAGTTGTTTCCATTAGGTTTGCAGTAAGTGCTTTGGTGTAAAATTGAAATGTATACTATTTGAATTGTCTAAGCATTGCATGCACTGAGATAACAACTTTTTTGTGTTGATGTGTACAGCCATGAAACAACTTTCAAACTACTCATAATCATGTGGAAAGTTGACCTAAGGTGTTTCCATTAGGTTTGCAGTAAGTGCTTTGGTGTAAAATTGAAATGTATACTATTTGTATTGTAAAAGCATTGCATGCACTGAGAAAACAACTTTTTTGTCTTGATGTGCACAGGTATGAAACAACTTTCAGACATCTCAGAATCATGTGGGAAGTTAACCTAAGGTGTTTCCATTAGTTTGCAGTAAGTACTTTGGTGTAAAATTGAGATGTATACTACCTTAAAGTCAGAGCATAGTAGTACTGAGAAATTAACTTTTTTGTCTTGATGAACTGAGGCATGAAACAACTTTAAACCTAGTCATACTCATCTGGGAAGTCAACCAAATCTGTTTGCATTAGGTTTGCAGTCAGGACTTTTGAGTACAATTGAAATGTATACTACTTTTATGTCAAAGCATTCTATTCACTGTGAAATCAACTTTTTTGTCTTTATGTGCACAGCTATGAAACAACTTTCAGACATCTCAGAATCATGTGGGAAGTTAACCTAAGTTGTTTCCATTAGGTTTGCAGTAAGTGCTTTGGTGTAAAATTGAAATGTATACTATTTGAATTGTCTAAGCATTGCATGCACTGAGATAACAACTTTTTTGTGTTGATGTGTACAGCCATGAAACAACTTTCAAACTACTCATAATCATGTGGAAAGTAGACCTAAGGTGTTTCCATTAGGTTTGCAGTAAGTGCTTTGGTGTAAAATTGAAATGTATACTATTTGTATTGTAAAAGCATTGCATGCACTGAGAAAACAACTTTTTTGTCTTGATGTGCACAGGTATGAAACAACTTTCAGACATCTCAGAATCATGTGGGAAGTTAACCTAAGGTGTTTCCATTAGTTTGCAGTAAGTACTTTGGTGTAAAATTGAGATGTATACTACCTTAAAGTCAGAGCATAGTAGTACTGAGAAATTAACTTTTTTGTCTTGATGAACTGAGGCATGAAACAACTTTAAACCTAGTCATACTCATCTGGGAAGTCAACCAAATCTGTTTGCATTAGGTTTGCAGTCAGGACTTTTGAGTACAATTGAAATGTATACTACTTTTATGTCAAAGCATTCTATTCACTGTGAAATCAACTTTTTTGTCTTTATGTGCACAGCTATGAAACAACTTTCAGACATCTCAGAATCATGTGGGAAGTTAAACTATGGTGTTTCCATTAGGTTTGCAGTAAGTACTTTGGTGTAAAATTGAAATGTATACTATTTGTATTGTAAAAGCATTGCATGCACTGAGAAAACAACTTTTTTGTCTTGATGTGCACAGGTATGAAACAACTTTCAGACATCTCAGAATCATGTGGGAAGTTAACCTAAGGTGTTTCCATTAGTTTGCAGTAAGTACTTTGGTGTAAAATTGAGATGTATACTACCTTAAAGTCAGAGCATAGTAGTACTGAGAAATTAACTTTTTTGTCTTGATGAACTGAGGCATGAAACAACTTTAAACCTAGTCATACTCATCTGGGAAGTCAACCAAATCTGTTTGCATTAGGTTTGCAGTCAGGACTTTTGAGTACAATTGAAATGTATACTACTTTTATGTCAAAGCATTCTATTCACTGTGAAATCAACTTTTTTGTCTTTATGTGCACAGCTATGAAACAACTTTCAGACATCTCAGAATAATGTGGGAAGTTAACCTAAGTTGTTTCCATTAGGTTTGCAGTAAGTGCTTTGGTGTAAAATTGAAATGTATACTATTTGAATTGTCTAAGCATTGCATGCACTGAGATAACAACTTTTTTGTGTTGATGTGTACAGCCATGAAACAACTTTCAAACTACTCATAATCATGTGGAAAGTTGACCTAAGGTGTTTCCATTAGGTTTGCAGTAAGTGCTTTGGTGTAAAATTGAAATGTATACTATTTGTATTGTAAAAGCATTGCATGCACTGAGAAAACAACTTTTTTGTCTTGATGTGCACAGGTATGAAACAACTTTCAGACATCTCAGAATCATGTGGGAAGTTAACCTAAGGTGTTTCCATTAGTTTGCAGTAAGTACTTTGGTGTAAAATTGAGATGTATACTATTTGAATTGTCTAAGCATTGCATGCACTGAGATAACAACTTTTTTGTGTTGATGTGTACAGCCATGAAACAACTTTCAAACTACTCATAATCATGTGGAAAGTTGACCTAAGGTGTTTCCATTAGGTTTGCAGTAAGTGCTTTGGTGTAAAATTGAAATGTATACTATTTGTATTGTAAAAGCATTGCATGCACTGAGAAAACAACTTTTTTGTCTTGATGTGCACAGGTATGAAACAACTTTCAGACATCTCAGAATCATGTGGGAAGTTAACCTAAGGTGTTTCCATTAGTTTGCAGTAAGTACTTTGGTGTAAAATTGAGATGTATACTACCTTAAAGTCAGAGCATAGTAGTACTGAGAAATTAACTTTTTTGTCTTGATGAACTGAGGCATGAAACAACTTTAAACCTAGTCATACTCATCTGGGAAGTCAACCAAATCTGTTTGCATTAGGTTTGCAGTCAGGACTTTTGAGTACAATTGAAATGTATACTACTTTTATGTCAAAGCATTCTATTCACTGTGAAATCAACTTTTTTGTCTTTATGTGCACAGCTATGAAACAACTTTCAGACATCTCAGAATCATGTGGGAAGTTAACCTAAGTTGTTTCCATTAGGTTTGCAGTAAGTGCTTTGGTGTAAAATTGAAATGTATACTATTTGAATTGTCTAAGCATTGCATGCACTGAGATAACAACTTTTTTGTGTTGATGTGTACAGCCATGAAACAACTTTCAAACTACTCATAATCATGTGGAAAGTTGACCTAAGGTGTTTCCATTAGGTTTGCAGTAAGTGCTTTGGTGTAAAATTGAAATGTATACTATTTGTATTGTAAAAGCATTGCATGCACTGAGAAAACAACTTTTTTGTGTTGATGTGCACAGGTATGAAACAACTTTCAGACATCTCAGAATCATGTGGGAAGTTAACCTAAGGTGTTTCCATTAGTTTGCAGTAAGTACTTTGGTGTAAAATTGAGATGTATACTACCTTAAAGTCAGAGCATAGTAGTACTGAGAAATTAACTTTTTTGTCTTGATGAACTGAGGCATGAAACAACTTTAAACCTAGTCATACTCATCTGGGAAGTCAACCAAATCTGTTTGCATTAGGTTTGCAGTCAGGACTTTTGAGTACAATTGAAATGTATACTACTTTTATGTCAAAGCATTCTATTCACTGTGAAATCAACTTTTTTGTCTTTATGTGCACAGCTATGAAACAACTTTCAGACATCTCAGAATCATGTGGGAAGTTAACCTAAGTTGTTTCCATTAGGTTTGCAGTAAGTGCTTTGGTGTAAAATTGAAATGTATACTATTTGAATTGTCTAAGCATTGCATGCACTGAGATAACAACTTTTTTGTGTTGATGTGTACAGCCATGAAACAACTTTCAAACTACTCATAATCATGTGGAAAGTTGACCTAAGGTGTTTCCATTAGGTTTGCAGTAAGTGCTTTGGTGTAAAATTGAAATGTATACTATTTGTATTGTAAAAGCATTGCATGCACTGAGAAAACAACTTTTTTGTCTTGATGTGCACAGGTATGAAACAACTTTCAGACATCTCAGAATCATGTGGGAAGTTAACCTAAGGTGTTTCCATTAGTTTGCAGTAAGTACTTTGGTGTAAAATTGAGATGTATGCTACCTTAAAGTCAGAGCATAGTAGTACTGAGAAATTAACTTTTTTGTCTTGATGAACTGAGGCATGAAACAACTTTAAACCTAGTCATACTCATCTGGGAAGTCAACCAAATCTGTTTGCATTAGGTTTGCAGTCAGGACTTTTGAGTACAATTGAAATGTATACTACTTTTATGTCAAAGCATTCTATTCACTGTGAAATCAACTTTTTTGTCTTTATGTGCACAGCTATGAAACAACTTTCAGACATCTCAGAATCATGTGGGAAGTTAACCTAAGTTGTTTCCATTAGGTTTGCAGTAAGTGCTTTGGTGTAAAATTGAAATGTATACTATTTGAATTGTCTAAGCATTGCATGCACTGAGATAACAACTTTTTTGTGTTGATGTGTACAGCCATGAAACAACTTTCAAACTACTCATAATCATGTGGAAAGTTGACCTAAGGTGTTTCCATTAGGTTTGCAGTAAGTGCTTTGGTGTAAAATTGAAATGTATACTATTTGTATTGTAAAAGCATTGCATGCACTGAGAAAACAACTTTTTTGTCTTGATGTGCACAGGTATGAAACAACTTTCAGACATCTCAGAATCATGTGGGAAGTTAACCTAAGGTGTTTCCATTAGTTTGCAGTAAGTACTTTGGTGTAAAATTGAGATGTATACTACCTTAAAGTCAGAGCATAGTAGTACTGAGAAATTAACTTTTTTGTCTTGATGAACTGAGGCATGAAACAACTTTAAACCTAGTCATACTCATCTGGGAAGTCAACCAAATCTGTTTGCATTAGGTTTGCAGTCAGGACTTTTGAGTACAATTGAAATGTATACTACTTTTATGTCAAAGCATTCTATTCACTGTGAAATCAACTTTTTTGTCTTTATGTGCACAGCTATGAAACAACTTTCAGACATCTCAGAATCATGTGGGAAGTTAACCTAAGTTGTTTCCATTAGGTTTGCAGTAAGTGCTTTGGTGTAAAATTGAAATGTATACTATTTGAATTGTCTAAGCATTGCATGCACTGAGATAACAACTTTTTTGTGTTGATGTGTACAGCCATGAAACAACTTTCAAACTACTCATAATCATGTGGAAAGTAGACCTAAGGTGTTTCCATTAGGTTTGCAGTAAGTGCTTTGGTGTAAAATTGAAATGTATACTATTTGTATTGTAAAAGCATTGCATGCACTGAGAAAACAACTTTTTTGTCTTGATGTGCACAGGTATGAAACAACTTTCAGACATCTCAGAATCATGTGGGAAGTTAACCTAAGGTGTTTCCATTAGTTTGCAGTAAGTACTTTGGTGTAAAATTGAGATGTATACTACCTTAAAGTCAGAGCATAGTAGTACTGAGAAATTAACTTTTTTGTCTTGATGAACTGAGGCATGAAACAACTTTAAACCTAGTCATACTCATCTGGGAAGTCAACCAAATCTGTTTGCATTAGGTTTGCAGTCAGGACTTTTGAGTACAATTGAAATGTATACTACTTTTATGTCAAAGCATTCTATTCACTGTGAAATCAACTTTTTTGTCTTTATGTGCACAGCTATGAAACAACTTTCAGACATCTCAGAATCATGTGGGAAGTTAAACTATGGTGTTTCCATTAGGTTTGCAGTAAGTACTTTGGTGTAAAATTGAAATGTATACTATTTGTATTGTAAAAGCATTGCATGCACTGAGAAAACAACTTTTTTGTCTTGATGTGCACAGGTATGAAACAACTTTCAGACATCTCAGAATCATGTGGGAAGTTAACCTAAGGTGTTTCCATTAGTTTGCAGTAAGTACTTTGGTGTAAAATTGAGATGTATACTACCTTAAAGTCAGAGCATAGTAGTACTGAGAAATTAACTTTTTTGTCTTGATGAACTGAGGCATGAAACAACTTTAAACCTAGTCATACTCATCTGGGAAGTCAACCAAATCTGTTTGCATTAGGTTTGCAGTCAGGACTTTTGAGTACAATTGAAATGTATACTACTTTTATGTCAAAGCATTCTATTCACTGTGAAATCAACTTTTTTGTCTTTATGTGCACAGCTATGAAACAACTTTCAGACATCTCAGAATAATGTGGGAAGTTAACCTAAGTTGTTTCCATTAGGTTTGCAGTAAGTGCTTTGGTGTAAAATTGAAATGTATACTATTTGAATTGTCTAAGCATTGCATGCACTGAGATAACAACTTTTTTGTGTTGATGTGTACAGCCATGAAACAACTTTCAAACTACTCATAATCATGTGGAAAGTTGACCTAAGGTGTTTCCATTAGGTTTGCAGTAAGTGCTTTGGTGTAAAATTGAAATGTATACTATTTGTATTGTAAAAGCATTGCATGCACTGAGAAAACAACTTTTTTGTCTTGATGTGCACAGGTATGAAACAACTTTCAGACATCTCAGAATCATGTGGGAAGTTAACCTAAGGTGTTTCCATTAGTTTGCAGTAAGTACTTTGGTGTAAAATTGAGATGTATACTATTTGAATTGTCTAAGCATTGCATGCACTGAGATAACAACTTTTTTGTGTTGATGTGTACAGCCATGAAACAACTTTCAAACTACTCATAATCATGTGGAAAGTTGACCTAAGGTGTTTCCATTAGGTTTGCAGTAAGTGCTTTGGTGTAAAATTGAAATGTATACTATTTGTATTGTAAAAGCATTGCATGCACTGAGAAAACAACTTTTTTGTCTTGATGTGCACAGGTATGAAACAACTTTCAGACATCTCAGAATCATGTGGGAAGTTAACCTAAGGTGTTTCCATTAGTTTGCAGTAAGTACTTTGGTGTAAAATTGAGATGTATACTACCTTAAAGTCAGAGCATAGTAGTACTGAGAAATTAACTTTTTTGTCTTGATGAACTGAGGCATGAAACAACTTTAAACCTAGTCATACTCATCTGGGAAGTCAACCAAATCTGTTTGCATTAGGTTTGCAGTCAGGACTTTTGAGTACAATTGAAATGTATACTACTTTTATGTCAAAGCATTCTATTCACTGTGAAATCAACTTTTTTGTCTTTATGTGCACAGCTATGAAACAACTTTCAGACATCTCAGAATCATGTGGGAAGTTAACCTAAGTTGTTTCCATTAGGTTTGCAGTAAGTGCTTTGGTGTAAAATTGAAATGTATACTATTTGAATTGTCTAAGCATTGCATGCACTGAGATAACAACTTTTTTGTGTTGATGTGTACAGCCATGAAACAACTTTCAAACTACTCATAATCATGTGGAAAGTTGACCTAAGGTGTTTCCATTAGGTTTGCAGTAAGTGCTTTGGTGTAAAATTGAAATGTATACTATTTGTATTGTAAAAGCATTGCATGCACTGAGAAAACAACTTTTTTGTCTTGATGTGCACAGGTATGAAACAACTTTCAGACATCTCAGAATCATGTGGGAAGTTAACCTAAGGTGTTTCCATTAGTTTGCAGTAAGTACTTTGGTGTAAAATTGAGATGTATACTACCTTAAAGTCAGAGCATAGTAGTACTGAGAAATTAACTTTTTTGTCTTGATGAACTGAGGCATGAAACAACTTTAAACCTAGTCATACTCATCTGGGAAGTCAACCAAATCTGTTTGCATTAGGTTTGCAGTCAGGACTTTTGAGTACAATTGAAATGTATACTACTTTTATGTCAAAGCATTCTATTCACTGTGAAATCAACTTTTTTGTCTTTATGTGCACAGCTATGAAACAACTTTCAGACATCTCAGAATCATGTGGGAAGTTAACCTAAGTTGTTTCCATTAGGTTTGCAGTAAGTGCTTTGGTGTAAAATTGAAATGTATACTATTTGAATTGTCTAAGCATTGCATGCACTGAGATAACAACTTTTTTGTGTTGATGTGTACAGCCATGAAACAACTTTCAAACTACTCATAATCATGTGGAAAGTTGACCTAAGGTGTTTCCATTAGGTTTGCAGTAAGTGCTTTGGTGTAAAATTGAAATGTATACTATTTGTATTGTAAAAGCATTGCATGCACTGAGAAAACAACTTTTTTGTCTTGATGTGCACAGGTATGAAACAACTTTCAGACATCTCAGAATCATGTGGGAAGTTAACCTAAGGTGTTTCCATTAGTTTGCAGTAAGTACTTTGGTGTAAAATTGAGATGTATACTACCTTAAAGTCAGAGCATAGTAGTACTGAGAAATTAACTTTTTTGTCTTGATGAACTGAGGCATGAAACAACTTTAAACCTAGTCATACTCATCTGGGAAGTCAACCAAATCTGTTTGCATTAGGTTTGCAGTCAGGACTTTTGAGTACAATTGAAATGTATACTACTTTTATGTCAAAGCATTCTATTCACTGTGAAATCAACTTTTTTGTCTTTATGTGCACAGCTATGAAACAACTTTCAGACATCTCAGAATCATGTGGGAAGTTAACCTAAGTTGTTTCCATTAGGTTTGCAGTAAGTGCTTTGGTGTAAAATTGAAATGTATACTATTTGAATTGTCTAAGCATTGCATGCACTGAGATAACAACTTTTTTGTGTTGATGTGTACAGCCATGAAACAACTTTCAAACTACTCATAATCATGTGGAAAGTTGACCTAAGGTGTTTCCATTAGGTTTGCAGTAAGTGCTTTGGTGTAAAATTGAAATGTATACTATTTGTATTGTAAAAGCATTGCATGCACTGAGAAAACAACTTTTTTGTCTTGATGTGCACAGGTATGAAACAACTTTCAGACATCTCAGAATCATGTGGGAAGTTAACCTAAGGTGTTTCCATTAGTTTGCAGTAAGTACTTTGGTGTAAAATTGAGATGTATACTACCTTAAAGTCAGAGCATAGTAGTACTGAGAAATTAACTTTTTTGTCTTGATGAACTGAGGCATGAAACAACTTTAAACCTAGTCATACTCATCTGGGAAGTCAACCAAATCTGTTTGCATTAGGTTTGCAGTCAGGACTTTTGAGTACAATTGAAATGTATACTACTTTTATGTCAAAGCATTCTATTCACTGTGAAATCAACTTTTTTGTCTTTATGTGCACAGCTATGAAACAACTTTCAGACATCTCAGAATCATGTGGGAAGTTAACCTAAGTTGTTTCCATTAGGTTTGCAGTAAGTGCTTTGGTGTAAAATTGAAATGTATACTATTTGAATTGTCTAAGCATTGCATGCACTGAGATAACAACTTTTTTGTGTTGATGTGTACAGCCATGAAACAACTTTCAAACTACTCATAATCATGTGGAAAGTTGACCTAAGGTGTTTCCATTAGGTTTGCAGTAAGTGCTTTGGTGTAAAATTGAAATGTATACTATTTGTATTGTAAAAGCATTGCATGCACTGAGAAAACAACTTTTTTGTCTTGATGTGCACAGGTATGAAACAACTTTCAGACATCTCAGAATCATGTGGGAAGTTAACCTAAGGTGTTTCCATTAGTTTGCAGTAAGTACTTTGGTGTAAAATTGAGATGTATACTACCTTAAAGTCAGAGCATAGTAGTACTGAGAAATTAACTTTTTTGTCTTGATGAACTGAGGCATGAAACAACTTTAAACCTAGTCATACTCATCTGGGAAGTCAACCAAATCTGTTTGCATTAGGTTTGCAGTCAGGACTTTTGAGTACAATTGAAATGTATACTACTTTTATGTCAAAGCATTCTATTCACTGTGAAATCAACTTTTTTGTCTTTATGTGCACAGCTATGAAACAACTTTCAGACATCTCAGAATCATGTGGGAAGTTAAACTATGGTGTTTCCATTAGGTTTGCAGTAAGTACTTTGGTGTAAAATTGAAATGTATACTATTTGTATTGTAAAAGCATTGCATGCACTGAGAAAACAACTTTTTTGTCTTGATGTGCACAGGTATGAAACAACTTTCAGACATCTCAGAATCATGTGGGAAGTTAACCTAAGGTGTTTCCATTAGTTTGCAGTAAGTACTTTGGTGTAAAATTGAGATGTATACTACCTTAAAGTCAGAGCATAGTAGTACTGAGAAATTAACTTTTTTGTCTTGATGAACTGAGGCATGAAACAACTTTAAACCTAGTCATACTCATCTGGGAAGTCAACCAAATCTGTTTGCATTAGGTTTGCAGTCAGGACTTTTGAGTACAATTGAAATGTATACTACTTTTATGTCAAAGCATTCTATTCACTGTGAAATCAACTTTTTTGTCTTTATGTGCACAGCTATGAAACAACTTTCAGACATCTCAGAATCATGTGGGAAGTTAACCTAAGTTGTTTCCATTAGGTTTGCAGTAAGTGCTTTGGTGTAAAATTGAAATGTATACTATTTGAATTGTCTAAGCATTGCATGCACTGAGATAACAACTTTTTTGTGTTGATGTGTACAGCCATGAAACAACTTTCAAACTACTCATAATCATGTGGAAAGTTGACCTAAGGTGTTTCCATTAGGTTTGCAGTAAGTGCTTTGGTGTAAAATTGAAATGTATACTATTTGTATTGTAAAAGCATTGCATGCACTGAGAAAACAACTTTTTTGTCTTGATGTGCACAGGTATGAAACAACTTTCAGACATCTCAGAATCATGTGGGAAGTTAACCTAAGGTGTTTCCATTAGTTTGCAGTAAGTACTTTGGTGTAAAATTGAGATGTATACTACCTTAAAGTCAGAGCATAGTAGTACTGAGAAATTAACTTTTTTGTCTTGATGAACTGAGGCATGAAACAACTTTAAACCTAGTCATACTCATCTGGGAAGTCAACCAAATCTGTTTGCATTAGGTTTGCAGTCAGGACTTTTGAGTACAATTGAAATGTATACTACTTTTATGTCAAAGCATTCTATTCACTGTGAAATCAACTTTTTTGTCTTTATGTGCACAGCTATGAAACAACTTTCAGACATCTCAGAATCATGTGGGAAGTTAACCTAAGTTGTTTCCATTAGGTTTGCAGTAAGTGCTTTGGTGTAAAATTGAAATGTATACTATTTGAATTGTCTAAGCATTGCATGCACTGAGATAACAACTTTTTTGTGTTGATGTGTACAGCCATGAAACAACTTTCAAACTACTCATAATCATGTGGAAAGTTGACCTAAGGTGTTTCCATTAGGTTTGCAGTAAGTGCTTTGGTGTAAAATTGAAATGTATACTATTTGTATTGTAAAAGCATTGCATGCACTGAGAAAACAACTTTTTTGTCTTGATGTGCACAGGTATGAAACAACTTTCAGACATCTCAGAATCATGTGGGAAGTTAACCTAAGGTGTTTCCATTAGTTTGCAGTAAGTACTTTGGTGTAAAATTGAGATGTATACTACCTTAAAGTCAGAGCATAGTAGTACTGAGAAATTAACTTTTTTGTCTTGATGAACTGAGGCATGAAACAACTTTAAACCTAGTCATACTCATCTGGGAAGTCAACCAAATCTGTTTGCATTAGGTTTGCAGTCAGGACTTTTGAGTACAATTGAAATGTATACTACTTTTATGTCAAAGCATTCTATTCACTGTGAAATCAACTTTTTTGTCTTTATGTGCACAGCTATGAAACAACTTTCAGACATCTCAGAATCATGTGGGAAGTTAACCTAAGTTGTTTCCATTAGGTTTGCAGTAAGTGCTTTGGTGTAAAATTGAAATGTATACTATTTGAATTGTCTAAGCATTGCATGCACTGAGATAACAACTTTTTTGTGTTGATGTGTACAGCCATGAAACAACTTTCAAACTACTCATAATCATGTGGAAAGTTGACCTAAGGTGTTTCCATTAGGTTTGCAGTAAGTGCTTTGGTGTAAAATTGAAATGTATACTATTTGTATTGTAAAAGCATTGCATGCACTGAGAAAACAACTTTTTTGTCTTGATGTGCACAGGTATGAAACAACTTTCAGACATCTCAGAATCATATGGGAAGTTAATCTAAGTTGTTTCCATTAGGTTTGCAGTAAGTACTTTGGTGTAAAATTGAAATGTATACTATTTGTATTGTCTAAGCATTACATGCACTGAGATAACAACTTTTTTGTGTTGATGTGTACAGCCATGAATCAACTTTCAAACTACTCATAATCATGTGGGAAGTTAACCTAAGGTGTTTCCATTAGTTTGCAGTAAGTACTTTGGTGTAGAATTGAGATGTATACTACCTTAATGTCAGAGCATAGTAGTACTGAGAAAGTAACTTTTTTGTCTTGATGAACTCAGGCATGAAAAACTTTAAACCTAGTCATACTCATCTGGGAAGTTAACCAAATCTGTTTGCATTAAGTTTGCAGTCAGGACTTTTGAGTACAATTGAAATGTATACTACTTTTATGTCAAATCATTCTACTCACTGTGAAATCAACTTTTTTGTCTTTATGTGCACAGGTATGAAACAACTTTCAGACATCTCAGAATCATGTGGGAAGTTAACTTAAAGTGTTTCCATTAGGTTTGCAGTAAGTGCTTTGGAGTAAAATTGAAATGTATACTATTTGTATTGTTTAAGCACTGCATGCACTGAGATAACAACTTTTTTGTGTTGATGTGTACAGCCATGAAACAACTTTCAAACTACTCATAATCATGTGGAAAGTTAACCTAAAGTGTTTCCATTAGGTTTGCAGTAAGTGCTTTGGTGTAAAATTGAAATGTATACTACTTTTATGTCAAAGCATTCTATTCACTGTGAAATCAACTTTTTTGTCTTTATGTGTAAGCTATGAAACAACTTTCAGACATCTCAGAATCATGTGGGAAGTTAACCTATGGTGTTTCCATTAGGTTTGCAGTAAGTGCTTTGGAGTAAAATTGAAATGTATACTATCTGTATTGTCTAAGCATTGCATGCACTGAGATAACAACTTTTTTGTGTTGATGTGTACAGCCATGAAACAACTTTCAAACTACTCATAATCATGTGGGAAGTTAACCTAAGGTGTTTCCATTAGTTTGCAGTAAGTACTTTGGTGTAAAATTGAGATGTATACTACCTTAAATTCAGAGCATAGTAGTACTGAGAAATTAACTTTTTTGTCTTGATGAACTGAGGCATGAAACAACTTTAAACCTAGTCATACTCATCTGGGAAGTCAACCAAATCTGTTTGCATTAGGTTTGCAGTCAGGACTTTTGAGTACAATTGAATTGTATACTACTTTTATGTCAAAGCATTCTATTCACTGTGAAATCAACTTTTTTGTCTTTATGTGCACAGGTATGAAACAACTTTCAGACATCTCAGAATCATGTGGGAAGTTAAATTAAAGTGTTTCCATTAGGTTTGCAGTAAGTGCTTTGGAGTAATATTGAAATGTATACTATTTGTATTGTTTAAGCACTGCATGCACTGAGATAACAACTTTTTTGTGTTGATGTGTACAGCCATGAAACAACTTTCAAACTACTCATAATCATGTGGAAAGTTAACCTAAAGTGTTTCCATTAGGTTTGCAGTAAGTGTTTTGGTGTAAAATTGAATTGTATACTACTTTTATGTCAAAGCATTCTATTCACTGTGAAATCAACTTTTTTGTCTTTATGTGCACAGCTATGAAACAACTTTCAGACATCTCAGAATCATGTGGGAAGTTAAACTATGGTGTTTCCATTAGGTTTGCAGTAAGTACTTTGGTGTAAAATTGAAATGCATACTATTTGTATTGTCGAAGCATTGCATGCACTGAGATAACAACTTTTTTGTGTTGATGTGTACAGCCATGAAACAACTTTCAAACTACTCATAATCATGTGGGAAGTTAACCTAAGGTGTTTCCATTAGTTTGCAGTAAGTACTTTGGTGTAAAATTGAGATGTATACTACCTTAAAGTCAGAGCATAGTAGTACTGAGAAATTAACTTTTTTGTCTTGATGAACTGAGGCATGAAACAACTTTAAACCTAGTCATACTCATCTGGGAAGTCAACCAAATCTGTTTGCATTAGGTTTGCAGTCAGGACTTTTGAGTACAATTGAAATGTATACTACTTTTATGTCAAAGCATTCTATTCACTGTGAAATCAACTTTTTTGTCTTTATGTGCACAGCTATGAAACAACTTTCAGACATCTCAGAATCATGTGGGAAGTTAACCTAAGTTGTTTCCATTAGGTTTGCAGTAAGTGCTTTGGTGTAAAATTGAAATGTATACTATTTGAATTGTCTAAGCATTGCATGCACTGAGATAACAACTTTTTTGTGTTGATGTGTACAGCCATGAAACAACTTTCAAACTACTCATAATCATGTGGAAAGTTGACCTAAGGTGTTTCCATTAGGTTTGCAGTAAGTGCTTTGGTGTAAAATTGAAATGTATACTATTTGTATTGTAAAAGCATTGCATGCACTGAGAAAACAACTTTTTTGTCTTGATGTGCACAGGTATGAAACAACTTTCAGACATCTCAGAATCATGTGGGAAGTTAACCTAAGGTGTTTCCATTAGTTTGCAGTAAGTACTTTGGTGTAAAATTGAGATGTATACTACCTTAAAGTCAGAGCATAGTAGTACTGAGAAATTAACTTTTTTGTCTTGATGAACTGAGGCATGAAACAACTTTAAACCTAGTCATACTCATCTGGGAAGTCAACCAAATCTGTTTGCATTAGGTTTGCAGTCAGGACTTTTGAGTACAATTGAAATGTATACTACTTTTATGTCAAAGCATTCTATTCACTGTGAAATCAACTTTTTTGTCTTTATGTGCACAGCTATGAAACAACTTTCAGACATCTCAGAATCATGTGGGAAGTTAACCTAAGTTGTTTCCATTAGGTTTGCAGTAAGTGCTTTGGTGTAAAATTGAAATGTATACTATTTGAATTGTCTAAGCATTGCATGCACTGAGATAACAACTTTTTTGTGTTGATGTGTACAGCCATGAAACAACTTTCAAACTACTCATAATCATGTGGAAAGTTGACCTAAGGTGTTTCCATTAGGTTTGCAGTAAGTGCTTTGGTGTAAAATTGAAATGTATACTATTTGTATTGTAAAAGCATTGCATGCACTGAGAAAACAACTTTTTTGTCTTGATGTGCACAGGTATGAAACAACTTTCAGACATCTCAGAATCATATGGGAAGTTAATCTAAGTTGTTTCCAT
Organism: Mobula birostris; assembly: GCF_030028105.1. Classification (NCBI taxonomy): domain Eukaryota; kingdom Metazoa; phylum Chordata; class Chondrichthyes; order Myliobatiformes; family Myliobatidae; genus Mobula; species Mobula birostris. The sequence goes on from NW_027274091.1 coordinate 118,728, forward strand.
TAGGTTTGCAGTAAGTACTTTGGTGTAAAATTGAAATGTATACTATTTGTATTGTCTAAGCATTACATGCACTGAGGTAAGAACTTTTTTGTGTTGATGTGTACAGCCATGAATCAACTTTCAAACTACTCATAATCATGTGGGAAGATAACCTAAGGTGTTTCCATTAGTTTGCAGTAAGTACTTTGGTGTAGAATTGAGATGTATACTACCTTAATGTCAGAGCATAGTAGTACTGAGAAAGTAACTTTTTTGTCTTGATGAACTCAGGCATGAAAAACTTTAAACCTAGTCATACTCATCTGGGAAGTTAACCAAATCTGTTTGCATTAAGTTTGCAGTCAGGACTTTTGAGTACAATTGAAATGTATACTACTTTTATGTCAAATCATTCTACTCACTGTGAAATCAACTTTTTTGTCTTGATGTGCACAGGTATGAAACAACTTTCAGACATCTCAGAATCATGTGGGAAGTTAACTTAAAGTGTTTCCATTAGGTTTGCAGTAAGTGCTTTGGAGTAAAATTGAAATGTATACTATTTGTATTGTTTAAGCACTGCATGCACTGAGATAACAACTTTTTTGTGTTGATGTGTACAGGCATGAAACAACTTTCAAACTACTCATAATCATGTGGAAAGTTAACCTAAAGTGTTTCCATTAGGTTTGCAGTAAGTGCTTTGGTGTAAAATTGAAATGTATACTACTTTTATGTCAAAGCATTCTATTCACTGTGAAATCAACTTTTTTGTCTTTATGTGTAAGCTATGAAACAACTTTCAGACATCTCAGAATCATGTGGGAAGTTAACCTATGGTGTTTCCATTAGGTTTGCAGTAAGTGCTTTGGAGTAAAATTGAAATGTATACTATCTGTATTGTCTAAGCATTGCATGCACTGAGATAACAACTTTTTTGTGTTGATGTGTACAGCCATGAAACAACTTTCAAACTACTCATAATCATGTGGGAAGTTAACCTAAGGTGTTTCCATTAGTTTGCAGTAAGTACTTTGGTGTAAAATTGAGATGTATACTACCTTAAATTCAGAGCATAGTAGTACTGAGAAATTAACTTTTTTGTCTTGATGAACTGAGGCATGAAACAACTTTAAACCTAGTCATACTCATCTGGGAAGTCAACCAAATCTGTTTGCATTAGGTTTGCAGTCAGGACTTTTGAGTACAATTGAATTGTATACTACTTTTATGTCAAAGCATTCTATTCACTGTGAAATCAACTTTTTTGTCTTTATGTGCACAGCTATGAAACAACTTTCAGACATCTCAGAATCATGTGGGAAGTTAAACTATGGTGTTTCCATTAGGTTTGCAGTAAGTACTTTGGTGTAAAATTGAAATGCATACTATTTGTATTGTCGAAGCATTGCATGCACTGAGATAACAACTTTTTTGTGTTGATGTGTACAGCCATGATACAACTTTCAAACTACTCATAATCATGTGGGAAGTTAACCTAAGGTGTTTCCATTAGTTTGCAGTAAGTACTTTGGTGTAAAATTGAGATGTATACTACCTTAAAGTCAGAGCATAGTAGTACTGAGAAATTAACTTTTTTGTCTTGATGAACTGAGGCATGAAACAACTTTAAACCTAGTCATACTCATCTGGGAAGTCAACCAAATCTGTTTGCATTAGGTTTGCAGTCAGGACTTTTGAGTACAATTGAAATGTATACTACTTTTATGTCAAAGCATTCTATTCACTGTGAAATCAACTTTTTTGTCTTTATGTGCACAGGTATGAAACAACTTTCAGACATCTCAGAATCATGTGGGAAGTTAACCTAAGTTGTTTCCATTAGGTTTGCAGTAAGTGCTTTGGTGTAAAATTGAAATGTATACTATTTGAATTGTCTAAGCATTGCATGCACTGAGATAACAACTTTTTTGTGTTGATGTGTACAGCCATGAAACAACTTTCAAACTACTCATAATCATGTGGAAAGTTGACCTAAGGTGTTTCCATTAGGTTTGCAGTAAGTGCTTTGGTGTAAAATTGAAATGTATACTATTTGTATTGTAAAAGCATTGCATGCACTGAGAAAACAACTTTTTTGTCTTGATGTGCACAGGTATGAAACAACTTTCAGACATCTCAGAATCATGTGGGAAGTTAACCTAAGGTGTTTCCATTAGTTTGCAGTAAGTACTTTGGTGTAAAATTGAGATGTATACTACCTTAAAGTCAGAGCATAGTAGTACTGAGAAATTAACTTTTTTGTCTTGATGAACTGAGGCATGAAACAACTTTAAACCTAGTCATACTCATCTGGGAAGTCAACCAAATCTGTTTGCATTAGGTTTGCAGTCAGGACTTTTGAGTACAATTGAAATGTATACTACTTTTATGTCAAAGCATTCTATTCACTGTGAAATCAACTTTTTTGTCTTTATGTGCACAGCTATGAAACAACTTTCAGACATCTCAGAATCATGTGGGAAGTTAACCTAAGTTGTTTCCATTAGGTTTGCAGTAAGTGCTTTGGTGTAAAATTGAAATGTATACTATTTGAATTGTCTAAGCATTGCATGCACTGAGATAACAACTTTTTTGTGTTGATGTGTACAGCCATGAAACAACTTTCAAGCTACTCATAATCATGTGGAAAGTTGACCTAAGGTGTTTCCATTAGGTTTGCAGTAAGTGCTTTGGTGTAAAATTGAAATGTATACTATTTGTATTGTAAAAGCATTGCATGCACTGAGAAAACAACTTTTTTGTCTTGATGTGCACAGGTATGAAACAACTTTCAGACATCTCAGAATCATATGGGAAGTTAATCTAAGTTGTTTCCATTAGGTTTGCAGTAAGTACTTTGGTGTAAAATTGAAATGTATACTATTTGTATTGTCTAAGCATTACATGCACTGAGATAACAACTTTTTTGTGTTGATGTGTACAGCCATGAATCAACTTTCAAACTACTCATAATCATGTGGGAAGTTAACCTAAGGTGTTTCCATTAGTTTGCAGTAAGTACTTTGGTGTAGAATTGAGATGTATACTACCTTAATGTCAGAGCATAGTAGTACTGAGAAAGTAACTTTTTTGTCTTGATGAACTCAGGCATGAAAAACTTTAAACCTAGTCATACTCATCTGGGAAGTTAACCAAATCTGTTTGCATTAAGTTTGCAGTCAGGACTTCTGAGTACAATTGAAATGTATACTACTTTTATGTCAAATCATTCTACTCACTGTGAAATCAACTTTTTTGTCTTTATGTGCACAGGTATGAAACAACTTTCAGACATCTCAGAATCATGTGGGAAGTTAACTTAAAGTGTTTCCATTAGGTTTGCAGTAAGTGCTTTGGAGTAAAATTGAAATGTATACTATTTGTATTGTTTAAGCACTGCATGCACTGAGATAACAACTTTTTTGTGTTGATGTGTACAGCCATGAAACAACTTTCAAACTACTCATAATCATGTGGAAAGTTAACCTAAAGTGTTTCCATTAGGTTTGCAGTAAGTGCTTTGGTGTAAAATTGAAATGTATACTACCTTAAATTCAGAGCATAGTAGTACTGAGAAATTAACTTTTTTGTCTTGATGAACTGAGGCATGAAACAACTTTAAACCTAGTCATACTCATCTGGGAAGTCAACCAAATCTGTTTGCATTAGGTTTGCAGTCAGGACTTTTGAGTACAATTGAATTGTATACTACTTTTATGTCAAAGCATTCTATTCACTGTGAAATCAACTTTTTTGTCTTTATGTGCACAGCTATGAAACAACTTTCAGACATCTCAGAATCATGTGGGAAGTTAACCTATGGTGTTTCCATTAGGTTTGCAGTAAGTACTTTGGTGTAAAATTGAAATGCATACTATTTGTATTGTCGAAGCATTGCATGCACTGAGATAACAACTTTTTTGTGTTGATGTGTACAGCCATGAAACAACTTTCAAACTACTCATAATCATGTGGGAAGTTAACCTAAGATGTTTCCATTAGTTTGCAGTAAGTACTTTGGTGTAAAATTGAGATGTATACTACCTTAAAGTCAGAGCATAGTCGTACTGAGAAATTAACTTTTTTGTCTTGATGAAGTGAGGCATGAAACAACTTTAAACCTAGTCATACTCATCTGGGAAGTCAACCAAATCTGTTTGCATTAGGTTTGCAGTCAGGACTTTTGAGTACAATTGAAATGTATACTACTTTTATGTCAAAGCATTCTATTCACTGTGAAATCAACTTTTTTGTCTTTATGTGCACAGGTATGAAACAACTTTCAGACATCTCAGAATCATGTGGGAAGTTAAATTAAAGTGTTTCCATTAGGTTTGCAGTAAGTGCTTTGGAGTAATATTGAAATGTATACTATTTGTATTGTTTAAGCACTGCATGCACTGAGATAACAACTTTTTTGTGTTGATGTGTACAGCCATGAAACAACTTTCAAACTACTCATAATCATGTGGGAAGATAACCTAAGGTGTTTCCATTAGTTTGCAGTAAGTGCTTTGGTGTAAAATTGAAATGTATACTATTTGTATTGTAAAAGCATTGCATGCACTGAGAAAACAACTTTTTTGTCTTGATGTGCACAGGTATGAAACAACTTTCAGACATCTCAGAATCATATGGGAAGTTAATCTAAGTTGTTTCCATTAGGTTTGCAGTAAGTACTTTGGTGTAAAATTGAAATGTATACTATTTGTATTGTCTAAGCATTACATGCACTGAGATAACAACTTTTTTGTGTTGATGTGTACAGCCATGAATCAACTTTCAAACTACTCATAATCATGTGGGAAGATAACCTAAGGTGTTTCCATTAGTTTGCAGTAAGTACTTTGGTGTAGAATTGAGATGTATACTACCTTAATGTCAGAGCATAGTAGTACTGAGAAAGTAACTTTTTTGTCTTGATGAACTCAGGCATGAAAAACTTTAAACCTAGTCATACTCATCTGGGAAGTTAACCAAATCTGTCTGCATTAAGTTTGCAGTCAGGACTTTTGAGTACAATTGAAATGTATACTACTTTTATGTCAAATCATTCTACTCACTGTGAAATCAACTTTTTTGTCTTTATGTGCACAGGTATGAAACAACTTTCAGACATCTCAGAATCATGTGGGAAGTTAACTTAAAGTGTTTCCATTAGGTTTGCAGTAAGTGCTTTGGAGTAAAATTGAAATGTATACTATTTGTATTGTTTAAGCACTGCATGCACTGAGATAACAACTTTTTTGTGTTGATGTGTACAGGCATGAAACAACTTTCAAACTACTCATAATCATGTGGAAAGTTAACCTAAAGTGTTTCCATTAGGTTTGCAGTAAGTGCTTTGGTGTAAAATTGAAAAGTATACTACTTTTATGTCAAAGCATTCTATTCACTGTGAAATCAACTTTTTTGTCTTTATGTGTAAGCTATGAAACAACTTTCAGACATCTCAGAATCATGTGGGAAGTTAACCTATGGTGTTTCCATTAGGTTTGCAGTAAGTGCTTTGGAGTAAAATTGAAATGTATACTATCTGTATTGTCTAAGCATTGCATGCACTGAGATAACAACTTTTTTGTGTTGATGTGTACAGCCATGAAACAACTTTCAAACTACTCATAATCATGTGGGAAGTTAACCTAAGGTGTTTCCATTAGTTTGCAGTAAGTACTTTGGTGTAAAATTGAGATGTATACTACCTTAAATTCAGAGCATAGTAGTACTGAGAAATTAACTTTTTTGTCTTGATGAACTGAGGCATGAAACAACTTTAAAGCTAGTCATACTCATCTGGGAAGTCAACCAAATCTGTTTGCATTAGGTTTGCAGTCAGGACTTTTGAGTACAATTGAATTGTATACTACTTTTATGTCAAAGCATTCTATTCACTGTGAAATCAACTTTTTTGTCTTTATGTGCACAGCTATGAAACAACTTTCAGACATCTCAGAATCATGTGGGAAGTTAACCTATGGTGTTTCCATTAGGTTTGCAGTAAGTACTTTGGTGTAAAATTGAAATGCATACTATTTGTATTGTCGAAGCATTGCATGCACTGAGATAACAACTTTTTTGTGTTGATGTGTACAGCCATGAAACAACTTTCAAACTACTCATAATCATGTGGGAAGTTAACCTAAGGTGTTTCCATTAGTTTGCAGTAAGTACTTTGGTGTAAAATTGAGATGTATACTACCTTAAAGTCAGAGCATAGTCGTACTGAGAAATTAACTTTTTTGTCTTGATGAAGTGAGGCATGAAACAACTTTAAACCTAGTCATACTCATCTGGGAAGTCAACCAAATCTGTTTGCATTAGGTTTGCAGTCAGGACTTTTGAGTACAATTGAAATGTATACTACTTTTATGTCAAAGCATTCTATTCACTGTGAAATCAACTTTTTTGTCTTTATGTGCACAGGTATGAAACAACTTTCAGACATCTCAGAATCATGTGGGAAGTTAAATTAAAGTGTTTCCATTAGGTTTGCAGTAAGTGCTTTGGAGTAATATTGAAATGTATACTATTTGTATTGTTTAAGCACTGCATGCACTGAGATAACAACTTTTTTGTGTTGATGTGTACAGCCATGAAACAACTTTCAAACTACTCATAATCATGTGGAAAGTTAACCTAAAGTGTTTCCATTAGGTTTGCAGTAAGTGTTTTGGTGTAAAATTGAATTGTATACTACTTTTATGTCAAAGCATTCTATTCACTGTGAAATCAACTTTTTTGTCTTTATGTGCACAGCTATGAAACAACTTTCAGACATCTCAGAATCATGTGGGAAGTTAAACTATGGTGTTTCCATTAGGTTTGCAGTAAGTACTTTGGTGTAAAATTGAAATGCATACTATTTGTATTGTCGAAGCATTGCATGCACTGAGATAACAACTTTTTTGTGTTGATGTGTACAGCCATGAAACAACTTTCAAACTACTCATAATCATGTGGGAAGTTAACCTAAGGTGTTTCCATTAGTTTGCAGTAAGTACTTTGGTGTAAAATTGAGATGTATACTACCTTAAAGTCAGAGCATAGTAGTACTGAGAAATTAACTTTTTTGTCTTGATGAACTGAGGCATGAAACAACTTTAAACCTAGTCATACTCATCTGGGAAGTCAACCAAATCTGTTTGCATTAGGTTTGCAGTCAGGACTTTTGAGTACAATTGAAATGTATACTACTTTTATGTCAAAGCATTCTATTCACTGTGAAATCAACTTTTTTGTCTTTATGTGCACAGCTATGAAACAACTTTCAGACATCTCAGAATCATGTGGGAAGTTAACCTAAGTTGTTTCCATTAGGTTTGCAGTAAGTGCTTTGGTGTAAAATTGAAATGTATACTATTTGAATTGTCTAAGCATTGCATGCACTGAGATAACAACTTTTTTGTGTTGATGTGTACAGCCATGAAACAACTTTCAAACTACTCATAATCATGTGGAAAGTTGACCTAAGGTGTTTCCATTAGGTTTGCAGTAAGTGCTTTGGTGTAAATTGAAATGTATACTATTTGTATTGTAAAAGCATTGCATGCACTGAGAAAACAACTTTTTTGTCTTGATGTGCACAGGTATGAAACAACTTTCAGACATCTCAGAATCATGTGGGAAGTTAACCTAAGGTGTTTCCATTAGTTTGCAGTAAGTACTTTGGTGTAAAATTGAGATGTATACTACCTTAAAGTCAGAGCATAGTAGTACTGAGAAATTAACTTTTTTGTCTTGATGAACTGAGGCATGAAACAACTTTAAACCTAGTCATACTCATCTGGGAAGTCAACCAAATCTGTTTGCATTAGGTTTGCAGTCAGGACTTTTGAGTACAATTGAAATGTATACTACTTTTATGTCAAAGCATTCTATTCACTGTGAAATCAACTTTTTTGTCTTTATGTGCACAGCTATGAAACAACTTTCAGACATCTCAGAATCATGTGGGAAGTTAACCTAAGTTGTTTCCATTAGGTTTGCAGTAAGTGCTTTGGTGTAAAATTGAAATGTATACTATTTGAATTGTCTAAGCATTGCATGCACTGAGATAACAACTTTTTTGTGTTGATGTGTAACAGCCATGAAACAACTTTCAAACTACTCATAATCATGTGGAAAGTTGACCTAAGGTGTTTCCATTAGGTTTGCAGTAAGTGCTTTGGTGTAAAATTGAAATGTATACTATTTGTATTGTAAAAGCATTGCATGCACTGAGAAAACAACTTTTTTGTCTTGATGTGCACAGGTATGAAACAACTTTCAGACATCTCAGAATCATATGGGAAGTTAATCTAAGTTGTTTCCATTAGGTTTGCAGTAAGTACTTTGGTGTAAAATTGAGATGTATACTACCTTAATGTCAGAGCATAGTAGTACTGAGAAAGTAACTTTTTTGTCTTGATGAACTCAGGCAGGAAAAACTTTAACCTAGTCATACTCATCTGGGAAGTTAACCAAATCTGTTTGCATTAAGTTTGCAGTCAGGACTTTTGAGTACAATTGAAATGTATACTACTTTTATGTCAAATCATTCTACTCACTGTGAAATCAACTTTTTTGTCTTTATGTGCACAGGTATGAAACAACTTTCAGACATCTCAGAATCATGTGGGAAGTTAACTTAAAGTGTTTCCATTAGGTTTGCAGTAAGTGCTTTGGAGTAAAATTGAAATGTATACTATTTGTATTGTTTAAGCACTGCATGCACTGAGATAACAACTTTTTTGTGTTGATGTGTACAGGCATGAAACAACTTTCAAACTACTCATAATCATGTGGAAAGTTAACCTAAAGTGTTTCCATTAGGTTTGCAGTAAGTGCTTTGGTGTAAAATTGAAATGTATACTACTTTTATGTCAAAGCATTCTATTCACTGTGAAATCAACTTTTTTGTCTTTATGTGTAAGCTATGAAACAACTTTCAGACATCTCAGAATCATGTGGGAAGTTAACCTATGGTGTTTCCATTAGGTTTGCAGTAAGTGCTTTGGAGTAAAATTGAAATGTATACTATCTGTATTGTCTAAGCATTGCATGCACTGAGATAACAACTTTTTTGTGTTGATGTGTACAGCCATGAAACAACTTTCAAACTACTCATAATCATGTGGGAAGTTAACCTAAGGTGTTTCCATTAGTTTGCAGTAAGTACTTTGGTGTAAAATTGAGATGTATACTACCTTAAATTCACAGCATAGTAGTACTGAGAAATTAACTTTTTTGTCTTGATGAACTGAGGCATGAAACAACTTTAAACCTAGTCATACTCATCTGGGAAGTCAACCAAATCTGTTTGCATTAGGTTTGCAGTCAGGACTTTTGAGTACAATTGAATTGTATACTACTTTTATGTCAAAGCATTCTATTCACTGTGAAATCAACTTTTTTGTCTTTATGTGCACAGCTATGAAACAACTTTCAGACATCTCAGAATCATGTGGGAAGTTAAACTATGGTGTTTCCATTAGGTTTGCAGTAAGTACTTTGGTGTAAAATTGAAATGCATACTATTTGTATTGTCGAAGCATTGCATGCACTGAGATAACAACTTTTTTGTGTTGATGTGTACAGCCATGATACAACTTTCAAACTACTCATAATCATGTGGGAAGTTAACCTAAGGTGTTTCCATTAGTTTGCAGTAAGTACTTTGGTGTAAAATTGAGATGTATACTACCTTAAAGTCAGAGCATAGTAGTACTGAGAAATTAACTTTTTTGTCTTGATGAACTGAGGCATGAAACAACTTTAAACCTAGTCATACTCATCTGGGAAGTCAACCAAATCTGTTTGCATTAGGTTTGCAGTCAGGACTTTTGAGTACAATTGAAATGTATACTACTTTTATGTCAAAGCATTCTATTCACTGTGAAATCAACTTTTTTGTCTTTATGTGCACAGCTATGAAACAACTTTCAGACATCTCAGAATCATGTGGGAAGTTAACCTAAGTTGTTTCCATTAGGTTTGCAGTAAGTGCTTTGGTGTAAAATTGAAATGTATACTATTTGAATTGTCTAAGCATTGCATGCACTGAGATAACAACTTTTTTGTGTTGATGTGTACAGCCATGAAACAACTTTCAAACTACTCATAATCATGTGGAAAGTTGACCTAAGGTGTTTCCATTAGGTTTGCAGTAAGTGCTTTGGTGTAAAATTGAAATGTATACTATTTGTATTGTAAAAGCATTGCATGCACTGAGAAAACAACTTTTTTGTCTTGATGTGCACAGGTATGAAACAACTTTCAGACATCTCAGAATCATGTGGGAAGTTAACCTAAGGTGTTTCCATTAGTTTGCAGTAAGTACTTTGGTGTAAAATTGAGATGTATACTACCTTAAAGTCAGAGCATAGTAGTACTGAGAAATTAACTTTTTTGTCTTGATGAACTGAGGCATGAAACAACTTTAAACCTAGTCATACTCATCTGGGAAGTCAACCAAATCTGTTTGCATTAGGTTTGCAGTCAGGACTTTTGAGTACAATTGAAATGTATACTACTTTTATGTCAAAGCATTCTATTCACTGTGAAATCAACTTTTTTGTCTTTATGTGCACAGCTATGAAACAACTTTCAGACATCTCAGAATCATGTGGGAAGTTAACCTAAGTTGTTTCCATTAGGTTTGCAGTAAGTGCTTTGGTGTAAAATTGAAATGTATACTATTTGAATTGTCTAAGCATTGCATGCACTGAGATAACAACTTTTTTGTGTTGATGTGTACAGCCATGAAACAACTTTCAAACTACTCATAATCATGTGGAAAGTTGACCTAAGGTGTTTCCATTAGGTTTGCAGTAAGTGCTTTGGTGTAAAATTGAAATGTATACTATTTGTATTGTAAAAGCATTGCATGCACTGAGAAAACAACTTTTTTGTCTTGATGTGCACAGGTATGAAACAACTTTCAGACATCTCAGAATCATATGGGAAGTTAATCTAAGTTGTTTCCATTAGGTTTGCAGTAAGTACTTTGGTGTAAAATTGAAATGTATACTATTTGTATTGTCTAAGCATTACATGCACTGAGATAACAACTTTTTTGTGTTGATGTGTACAGCCATGAATCAACTTTCAAACTACTCATAATCATGTGGGAAGTTAACCTAAGGTGTTTCCATTAGTTTGCAGTAAGTACTTTGGTGTAGAATTGAGATGTATACTACCTTAATGTCAGAGCATAGTAGTACTGAGAAAGTAACTTTTTTGTCTTGATGAACTCAGGCATGAAAAACTTTAAACCTAGTCATACTCATCTGGGAAGTTAACCAAATCTGTTTGCATTAAGTTTGCAGTCAGGACTTTTGAGTACAATTGAAATGTATACTACTTTTATGTCAAATCTTTCTACTCACTGTGAAATCAACTTTTTTGTCTTTATGTGCACAGGTATGAAACAACTTTCAGACATCTCAGAATCATGTGGGAAGTTAACTTAAAGTGTTTCCATTAGGTTTGCAGTAAGTGCTTTGGAGTAAAATTGAAATGTATACTATTTGTATTGTTTAAGCACTGCATGCACTGAGATAACAACTTTTTTGTGTTGATGTGTACAGCCATGAAACAACTTTCAAACTACTCATAATCATGTGGAAAGTTAACCTAAAGTGTTTCCATTAGGTTTGCAGTAAGTGCTTTGGTGTAAAATTGAAATGTATACTACTTTTATGTCAAAGCATTCTATTCACTGTGAAATCAACTTTTTTGTCTTTATGTGTAAGCTATGAAACAACTTTCAGACATCTCAGAATCATGTGGGAAGTTAACCTATGGTGTTTCCATTAGGTTTGCAGTAAGTGCTTTGGAGTAAAATTGAAATGTATACTATCTGTATTGTGAAAGCATTGCATGCACTGAGATAACAACTTTTTTGTGTTGATGTGTACAGCCATGAAACAACTTTCAAACTACTCATAATCATGTGGGAAGTTAACCTAAGGTGTTTCCATTAGTTTGCAGTAAGTACTTTGGTGTAAAATTGAGATGTATACTACCTTAAATTCAGAGCATAGTAGTACTGAGAAATTAACTTTTTTGTCTTGATGAACTGAGGCATGAAACAACTTTAAACCTAGTCACACTCATCTGGGAAGTCAACCAAATCTGTTTGCATTAGGTTTGCAGTCAGGACTTTTGAGTACAATTGAATTGTATACTACTTTTATGTCAAAGCATTCTATTCACTGTGAAATCAACTTTTTTGTCTTTATGTGCACAGCTATGAAACAACTTTCAGACATCTCAGAATCATGTGGGAAGTTAACCTATGGTGTTTCCATTAGGTTTGCAGTAAGTACTTTGGTGTAAAATTGAAATGCATACTATTTGTATTGTCGAAGCATTGCATGCACTGAGATAACAACTTTTTTGTGTTGATGTGCACAGGTATGAAACAACTTTCAGACATCTCAGAATCATGTGGGAAGTTAACCTAAGGTGTTTCCATTAGTTTGCAGTAAGTACTTTGGTGTAAAATTGAGATGTATACTACCTTAAAGTCAGAGCATAGTAGTACTGAGAAATTAACTTTTTTGTCTTGATGAACTGAGGCATGAAACAACTTTAAACCTAGTCATACTCATCTGGGAAGTCAACCAAATCTGTTTGCATTAGGTTTGCAGTCAGGACTTTTGAGTACAATTGAAAAGTATACTACTTTTATGTCAAAGCATTCTATTCACTGTGAAATCAACTTTTTTGTCTTTATGTGCACAGCTATGAAACAACTTTCAGACATCTCAGAATCATGTGGGAAGTTAACCTAAGTTGTTTCCATTAGGTTTGCAGTAAGTGCTTTGGTGTAAAATTGAAATGTATACTATTTGAATTGTCTAAGCATTGCATGCACTGAGATAACAACTTTTTTGTGTTGATGTGTACAGCCATGAAACAACTTTCAAACTACTCATAATCATGTGGAAAGTTGACCTAAGGTGTTTCCATTAGGTTTGCAGTAAGTGCTTTGGTGTAAAATTGAAATGTATACTATTTGTATTGTAAAAGCATTGCATGCACTGAGAAAACAACTTTTTTGTCTTGATGTGCACAGGTATGAAACAACTTTCAGACATCTCAGAATCATATGGGAAGTTAATCTAAGTTGTTTCCATTAGGTTTGCAGTAAGTACTTTGGTGTAAAATTGAAATGTATACTATTTGTATTGTCTAAGCATTACATGCACTGAGATAACAACTTTTTTGTGTTGATGTGTACAGCCATGAATCAACTTTCAAACTACTCATAATCATGTGGGAAGTTAACCTAAGGTGTTTCCATTAGTTTGCAGTAAGTACTTTGGTGTAGAATTGAGATGTATACTACCTTAATGTCAGAGCATAGTAGTACTGAGAAAGTAACTTTTTTGTCTTGATGAACTCAGGCATGAAAAACTTTAAACCTAGTCATACTCATCTGGGAAGTTAACCAAATCTGTTTGCATTAAGTTTGCAGTCAGGACTTTTGAGTACAATTGAAATGTATACTACTTTTATGTCAAATCATTCTACTCACTGTGAAATCAACTTTTTTGTCTTTATGTGCACAGGTATGAAACAACTTTCAGACATCTCAGAATCATGTGGGAAGTTAACTTAAAGTGTTTCCATTAGGTTTGCAGTAAGTGCTTTGGAGTAAAATTGAAATGTATACTATTTGTATTGTTTAAGCACTGCATGCACTGAGATAACAACTTTTTTGTGTTGATGTGTACAGCCATGAAACAACTTTCAAACTACTCATAATCATGTGGAAAGTTAACCTAAAGTGTTTCCATTAGGTTTGCAGTAAGTGCTTTGGTGTAAAATTGAAATGTATACTACTTTTATGTCAAAGCATTCTATTCACTGTGAAATCAACTTTTTTGTCTTTATGTGTAAGCTATGAAACAACTTTCAGACATCTCAGAATCATGTGGGAAGTTAACCTATGGTGTTTCCATTAGGTTTGCAGTAAGTGCTTTGGAGTAAAATTGAAATGTATACTATCTGTATTGTCTAAGCATTGCATGCACTGAGATAACAACTTTTTTGTGTTGATGTGTACAGCCATGAAACAACTTTCAAACTACTCATAATCATGTGGGAAGTTAACCTAAGGTGTTTCCATTAGTTTGCAGTAAGTACTTTGGTGTAAAATTGAGATGTATACTACCTTAAATTCAGAGCATAGTAGTACTGAGAAATTAACTTTTTTGTCTTGATGAACTGAGGCATGAAACAACTTTAAACCTAGTCATACTCATCTGGGAAGTCAACCAAATCTGTTTGCATTAGGTTTGCAGTCAGGACTTTTGAGTACAATTGAATTGTATACTACTTTTATGTCAAAGCATTCTATTCACTGTGAAATCAACTTTTTTGTCTTTATGTGCACAGGTATGAAACAACTTTCAGACATCTCAGAATCATGTGGGAAATTAAATTAATGTGTTTCCATTAGGTTTGCAGTAAGTGCTTTGGAGTAATATTGAAATGTATACTATTTGTATTGTTTAAGCACTGCATGCACTGAGATAACAACTTTTTTGTGTTGATGTGTACAGCCATGAAACAACTTTCAAACTACTCATAATCATGTGGAAAGTTAACCTAAAGTGTTTCCATTAGGTTTGCAGTAAGTGTTTTGGTGTAAAATTGAATTGTATACTACTTTTATGTCAAAGCATTCTATTCACTGTGAAATCAACTTTTTTGTCTTTATGTGCACAGCTATGAAACAACTTTCAGACATCTCAGAATCATGTGGGAAGTTAAACTATGGTGTTTCCATTAGGTTTGCAGTAAGTACTTTGGTGTAAAATTGAAATGCATACTATTTGTATTGTCGAAGCATTGCATGCACTGAGATAACAACTTTTTTGTGTTGATGTGTACAGCCATGATACAACTTTCAAACTACTCATAATCATGTGGGAAGTTAACCTAAGGTGTTTCCATTAGTTTGCAGTAAGTACTTTGGTGTAAAATTGAGATGTATACTACCTTAAAGTCAGAGCATAGTAGTACTGAGAAATTAACTTTTTTGTCTTGATGAACTGAGGCATGAAACAACTTTAAACCTAGTCATACTCATCTGGGAAGTCAACCAAATCTGTTTGCATTAGGTTTGCAGTCAGGACTTTTGAGTACAATTGAAATGTATACTACTTTTATGTCAAAGCATTCTATTCACTGTGAAATCAACTTTTTTGTCTTTATGTGCACAGCTATGAAACAACTTTCAGACATCTCAGAATCATGTGGGAAGTTAACCTAAGTTGTTTCCATTAGGTTTGCAGTAAGTGCTTTGGAGTAATATTGAAATGTATACTATTTGTATTGTTTAAGCACTGCATGCACTGAGATAACAACTTTTTTGTGTTGATGTGTACAGCCATGAAACAACTTTCAAACTACTCATAATCATGTGGAAAGTTAACCTAAAGTGTTTCCATTAGGTTTGCAGTAAGTGTTTTGGTGTAAAATTGAATTGTATACTACTTTTATGCCAAAGCATTCTATTCACTGTGAAATCAACTTTTTTGTCTTTATGTGCACAGCTATGAAACAACTTTCAGACATCTCAGAATCATGTGGGAAGTTAAACTATGGTGTTTCCATTAGGTTTGCAGTAAGTACTTTGGTGTAAAATTGAAATGCATACTATTTGTATTGTCGAAGCATTGCATGCACTGAGATAACAACTTTTTTGTGTTGATGTGTACAGCCATGATACAACTTTCAAACTACTCATAATCATGTGGGAAGTTAACCTAAGGTGTTTCCATTAGTTTGCAGTAAGTACTTTGGTGTAAAATTGAGATGTATACTACCTTAAAGTCAGAGCATAGTAGTACTGAGAAATTAACTTTTTTGTCTTGATGAACTGAGGCATGAAACAACTTTAAACCTAGTCATACTCATCTGGGAAGTCAACCAAATCTGTTTGCATTAGGTTTGCAGTCAGGACTTTTGAGTACAATTGAAATGTATACTACTTTTATGTCAAAGCATTCTATTCACTGTGAAATCAACTTTTTTGTCTTTATGTGCACAGCTATGAAACAACTTTCAGACATCTCAGAATCATGTGGGAAGTTAACCTAAGTTGTTTCCATTAGGTTTGCAGTAAGTGCTTTGGTGTAAAATTGAAATGTATACTATTTGAATTGTCTAAGCATTGCATGCACTGAGATAACAACTTTTTTGTGTTGATGTGTACAGCCATGAAACAGCTTTCAAACTACTCATAATCATGTGGAAAGTTGACCTAAGGTGTTTCCATTAGGTTTGCAGTAAGTGCTTTGGTGTAAAATTGAAATGTATACTATTTGTATTGTAAAAGCATTGCATGCACTGAGAAAACAACTTTTTTGTCTTGATGTGCACAGGTATGAAACAACTTTCAGACATCTCAGAATCATATGGGAAGTTAATCTAAGTTGTTTCCATTAGGTTTGCAGTAAGTACTTTGGTGTAAAATTGAAATGTATACTATTTGTATTGTCTAAGCATTACATGCACTGAGATAACAACTTTTTTGTGTTGATGTGTACAGCCATGAATCAACTTTCAAACTACTCATAATCATGTGGGAAGTTAACCTAAGGTGTTTCCATTAGTTTGCAGTAAGTACTTTGGTGTAAAATTGAGATGTATACTACCTTAAAGTCAGAGCATAGTAGTACTGAGAAATTAACTTTTTTGTCTTGATGAACTGAGGCATGAAACAACTTTAAACCTAGTCATACTCATCTGGGAAGTCAACCAAATCTGTTTGCATTAGGTTTGCAGTCAGGACTTTTGAGTACAATTGAAATGTATACTACTTTTATG
The DNA here is from genome assembly GCF_030028105.1 of Mobula birostris. Taxonomy (NCBI): domain Eukaryota; kingdom Metazoa; phylum Chordata; class Chondrichthyes; order Myliobatiformes; family Myliobatidae; genus Mobula; species Mobula birostris. Next base: position 135,534 of record NW_027274091.1, read on the forward strand.
TCAAAGCATTCTATTCACTGTGAAATCAACTTTTTTGTCTTTATGTGCACAGCTATGAAACAACTTTCAGACATCTCAGAATCATGTGGGAAGTTAACCTAAGTTGTTTCCATTAGGTTTGCAGTAAGTGCTTTGGTGTAAAATTGAAATGTATACTATTTGAATTGTCTAAGCATTGCATGCACTGAGATAACAACTTTTTTGTGTTGATGTGTACAGCCATGAAACAACTTTCAAACTACTCATAATCATGTGGAAAGTTGACCTAAGGTGTTTCCATTAGGTTTGCAGTAAGTGCTTTGGTGTAAAATTGAAATGTATACTATTTGTATTGTAAAAGCATTGCATGCACTGAGAAAACAACTTTTTTGTCTTGATGTGCACAGGTATGAAACAACTTTCAGACATCTCAGAATCATATGGGAAGTTAATCTAAGTTGTTTCCATTAGGTTTGCAGTAAGTACTTTGGTGTAAAATTGAAATGTATACTATTTGTATTGTCTAAGCATTACATGCACTGAGATAACAACTTTTTTGTGTTGATGTGTACAGCCATGAATCAACTTTCAAACTACTCATAATCATGTGGGAAGTTAACCTAAGGTGTTTCCATTAGTTTGCAGTAAGTACTTTGGTGTAAAATTGAGATGTATACTACCTTAATGTCAGAGCATAGTAGTACTGAGAAAGTAACTTTTTTGTCTTGATGAACTCAGGCATGAAAAACTTTAAACCTAGTCATACTCATCTGGGAAGTTAACCAAATCTGTTTGCATTAAGTTTGCAGTCAGGACTTTTGAGTACAATTGAAATGTATACTACTTTTATGTCAAATCATTCTACTCACTGTGAAATCAACTTTTTTGTCTTTATGTGCACAGGTATGAAACAACTTTCAGACATCTCAGAATCATGTGGGAAGTTAACTTAAAGTGTTTCCATTAGGTTTGCAGTAAGTGCTTTGGAGTAAAATTGAAATGTATACTATTTGTATTGTTTAAGCACTGCATGCACTGAGATAACAACTTTT